>NW_016107503.1:1737449-1740581 GCF_001604975.1 Cebus imitator
CTGCGCAGCGCCTCCCCCCCGCGCCGGCCCCCAGAGGCCTGCAGTCCCTGCAGCGGTGGCTGCTCCTGCTTGAGCCAGCTAAGACGACCGGATCGAAGGCAGGGTCCTCCTCCATGAGCCGTGATACCCGCCCCCAGCTTGAAAGTGGTGGTGAGGGGGGCTGGGCTGGTGGCATGCGGTCACTAGGCGCTGCCTCCTCTGCTGCCTCTGATCCTTCAGGCGGGGCCCAGGGGACCTCACCATCTCTTCCTTCTCATCCTCCTGATCCTGGGCCGGGGGCTGACCCTCTCCATGCGGAGCATGCGGTCCCGCAGGGCCTTGGTGCTGCTCCGCAGCGTCGCCTCCTGCAGAATCCCGGTCAGCTTGTCTCTGTGGGCCCAGAGGCCCTTCGCCTCTGCCCCTCGAGCTCCCTCCTCGCTACCACCGCCACTACCAGCTCCGCCTCCTTCCTCCTCGCCCACGGTGTCCCAGACATCCCGGGCCACAGCCCTCCAGGCGTCCCCGGGGCCCTCCGGCTTGCCATGGTGCGACAAAGCTCCTGCATCGTGAGGGCTGCCAGGGCCTCCATCCCAGCCTGCCCGTGGCGGAGGTCAGCCAAGGCCACCTCACGGCACGTCTCCTTCACTGCCTGCGTCTTCAGCCAAGGCCACCTCGCAGCAGATCTCCTTCTCTGCCTGCGTCTTGGGGTTAGCCATGGTGGCCCGGCGAGGGTCTCTGCCCCGAAGCCTCCGTCGCTGGGGGATCTCATAGACCCTGCGAGGGCCCTGCGCTTGCCACTGCTGGGCAGACCACAGCGTTTGATAGTGGTCTGGGCCGTAGTGGGTGGCAGCTGCTCCCGCAAGGGGGAGATGAGCCGCCAGCTGTCTTCACAGGGGCACTGGTCAGAGTCACCCCCGCTGTCCGAGTCCGTATACAGCTGCTGCTGCTGCTCCAGCAGAAGATCAGCGTCTTCCTCTTCTTTCCGGTACTGATTCTGCAGATCCTGCAGCCTCTTCTCCATCTCTAGCTGGATGTCGATGCCTTGCTGCTCCAGCAGTTCCTTCTGGGCGAAGTTCCAGTCCACCGGCTCAGAGCGCGGGCCTGGGGGCGCAGGGACCCCTGGTTCCCGTCCCAGCCTCGCCTGCTCCGGGTGACGGAAAACGTGGTTCTTCCCCATCACAGTTCTATTCCCTGACTTCAGCACCAGCGGCTCCGTCACAAGCTTCCCATTCACATACGGCTCAGCTCCTTCGCACGGCTGCAGAGTGACCACCACGTCTCCACCTGGCCGGGGTATGCTACGGAACAGACGTGTCGCTCCCGAATAAACTGTCGAGTCAGCGTGATGCCCATACCTACCTGGCCGACCCTGGTAACGCCAGCTTTGATGCGGTAGAGCGGGCACTCAGACATCAGAGGGTCTTCTTTCAGGTTCACCAGGTGGGGAGGCTTCTTTGGAGAGAAGACGCCCACAGTTCCTCCATCATCCCGGACGGCCATCCCCATCTCAGCCAGCAACGCTTCTCTCTCCATCCTCAGCGCTTCTGTCTTGCGCTTCTCCTCCCACGTCTCATTCAGCTCAGCTATAATCTTCTCTGTCTCCTGCAGCCTCTCCATGTCTTCTTCAGGCCCAATCTGGGGCTCCGTGTTTGGGGAGAATGACGGCCCCACCTCCCCGTTATGTGTGGTGGGCGATGACAGTGACACCGGAGCGGGGGGAGACGATGCAGCTGGCAGGGCACCTCCACACTCCCTTCTGCCTTCAGGCCTTCCGGAGCAGAGGCTGACAGTCCCCGAGCCATCAGCAGCTCCCGCAGCCGGGCCACCTCCTCCTGTAGCTCTCTAATCAGCCGTGCGCTGGGGTCCTCGCTGATGATGGCTTTGCAGCGGATATGCTTGGTGCGTTCGGCACACCCAAGGGTGCTGAGAGTCTCGTCGTGATTGATGTCAGCAGGGCTCAGGGCTGCAATCATTGCTGTGTGTGAGTTCCCACCCACATTTTCCGTGAGCAGCCAGGTGCGCACAGAGTCCCTGTCGGGAATAAAATCCGACTTCCGCTTGTTTGACCGCATACCCGCAGTGGCCGAGATCACCTTCCCTACAGTAGTCAGGGATTTATTGATACCGGCGCCTCCCTCAAGCGCAGGCCCGTCCCCTGAGGAGTCAGCCCGCTCACTCTCAGCAAGGTCCACCAAACTGACCTTACTGACCTTCTCCGGTCCAGCCCACCAAGCTGGTCATGGCAGCGCTGTGTGAAGACAATGGTGAAGACAGCATGGGAACGGCTGCTGGTCTCATTCATGTTGGTGGCAGCCACACTCCGTGCTTTGTTTCCACAGTCCGTGAGTCAGCAATGTCTGCGTAGGAGGTCACAGCCAATTTGGACAGGTCCAGCACTCGGGGCTCAGGATGGGGTGCTCCTGGACCCGCAGAGAACCCCGACTCTTGGGGTTCAAGAGGTGTCGTACCCGCTCACAATACATCTCCATATAGCTCAGCTCCACAGAGCAGGATAGCTGAGCACTCTGGTTCTCACCAACGCGAGAGAAGAGGTCCTCACAGAGCTGGGCACGATGCCCTGCTGCCCTGGCTCCTGTCGGCCCATCATGGTCTAGGATTTCCCAGCCCCAGTCTGCCCGTAGGCAAAGATGCTCACGTGTGGCCTTCAAAATCATGGAGCAGCATCTCTTCTCCAATGTCCCGACACACTTGTTGCTGAGATGCAAACTGGGGGTCCTCTAACCGAAGTGTGTGACCAGTGGGAGTGGTCAAAGCTGAAGCTTTTGGGGGCATCCTTGCTCTGTTTAGGATTGATGATGGAGGTGGTGTTGCCCTGCATGCTGACCACACACTTGGCATTCTGGCTGGTCTCCCGGACGTTAAAGGGCCGAACCCTCACTGCCACTTTCACCGAGGCACCAGCCATGGCTCCAGACACTCCTGCCCTCCTCAGCTGGCGTCCTGCCCCCAGTCCAAAGGGGCTGTATCAGTTCTGGCTGCCACCGGCCCTCGTAGGGGGAGCCCCATCCTATTCCTGGGGCCTGGCCACACCAGCTGGGGCTCTGGGAGCTACCCTCCGCGCGACGGGGCTCCCGGAGCAGCTCGGCGAAGTGAGAGGGGCAAGCAAAACTAAAGAAAAGATAAATGCTGGAT
>NW_016107503.1:1742529-1777809 GCF_001604975.1 Cebus imitator
TCCAGATTTTTTAATGATCGCCATTCTAACTGGCGTGAGATGGTATCTCAATGTGGTTTTGATTTGCATTTCTCTAATGACCAGTGATGATGAGCATTTTTTCATGTTTCTTGGCCTCATATGTGTCTTCTTTTGAAAAGTATTCATATCTTTTGCCTATTTTTGAATGGATTTGTTTGTTTTACTCCTGTAAATCTGCTTTAGTTCTTTGTAGATTCTAGATATTAGCATTTTGTCAGGTGGGTAGATTGCAAAAATTTTTTCCTATTCTGTTGGTTGCCTGTTCACTCTAATGATTGTTTCTTTCACTGTATAGAAGCTCTGGAGTTTAATTAGATCCTAATTGTCTATTTTGGCTTTTGTTGCCAATGCTTTTGGTATTTTAGTCATGAAGTCCTTGCCTATGTCTATGTCCTGAATGGTTTTGCCTAGGTTTTCTTCTAGGGTTTTTATGGTGTTAGGTGTTATGTTTAAAACTTTAATACACATGAAGTTAATGTTAGTGTAAGGTGTCAGGAAGGGGTCCAGTTTCAGCTTTCTGCACATGGCTATCCAGTTTTCCTAACACCACTTGTTAAACAGGGAATCCTTCCCCAGCTTGTTTTTGACAGGTTGTCAAATATCAGATGGTTGTAGATGTGTCTCATTGTTTCCAAGGCCTCTGTTCTATTCCATTGGTCTGTATCTCTGTTTTGGTACCAGCACCATGCTGTTTGGATAACTGTAGGCTTGTAGTATAGTTTGAAGTCATGAAGTGTGATACCTCCAGCTTTGTTCTTTTTGATTAAGATGGTCTTGGATATGTAGGCTCTTTTTTGGTTCCATATGAAGTGTAAAGTGGATTTTTCCAGTTTTGTGAAGAAGATCAATGGTAGCTGGATGGGAATAGCATTGAATCTATAAATTACTTTGGGCAGTATGGCCATTTTCACAATATTGATTCTTCCTAACCATGAGCATGGACTGTTTCTCTGTCTGTTTGTGTACTCTATTATTTATTTGAGCAGTGTTTTATAGTTCTCCTTGAAGAGGTCCTTTGCATTCCTTGTTAGTTGTATTCCTGGGTATTTTACTCTCTTTGTAGCAATTGTGAATTGGAGTTGGCTCTTTATTTGGCTCTCTGTTTGTCTTTTATTGGTGGATAGGAATGCTTGTGATTTCTGCACATTGATTTTTTATCCTGAGAGTTTGCTGAAGTTGCTTATCAGTTTCAGGAGATTTTGGGCTGAGACCATGGGGTCTTCTAAATATACAATCATGTCATCTGCAAACAGAGACAATTTGAATTCCTCTTTTCCTAATAGAATACACTTTATTTCTTTATCTTGCCTGATTGCTCTGGCTAGAACTTTCAATATTATATTGAATAAGAGTGGTGAGAAAGGGCATCCTTGTCTCGTGCCAGATTTCAAAGGGAATGCTTCCAGTTTTTTCCCATTTAGTATGACATTGACTGTGGGTTTGTCATAAATAGCTTTTATTATTTTGAGATACATTCCATCAATACCTAGTTTATTGATGGTTTATAGCATACGTATAGTGCTGTTGAATTTTGTCGAAGGCCTTCTCTGCATCTATGAGATAATCATGTGGTTTTTGTCTTTGGTTCTGTTTATGTGATGGATTACATTTGTAGACTTGCATATGTTGAACCAGGCTTGCAGGCCTGAGATGAAGCCTACTTGATCGTGATGGATAAGCTTTTTGATGTGCTGTTGCAGTCCGTTTGCCAGTATTTTATTGAAGATTGTTGCAACAATGTTCATCATGAATATTGGCCTGAAATTTTTTTTTTATTTGAGCCTCTGCAAGGCTTTGGTATCAGGATGATATCAGGAATTTATCCATTTCTTCCAGATATACTGGTTTGTGTGCATAGAGTTGTTTGTAGTAATCTCTGATGGTAGTTTGTATTTCTGGGAAATTGGTGGTAATATCCCTTTTATCTTTTTTTTTTTTTTTTTTTTGAGACGGAGTTTCACTCATGTTACCCAGGCTGGAGTGCAATGGCACGATCTCGACTCACCGCAACCTCCGCCTCCTGGGTTCAGGCAATTCTCCTGCCTCAGCCTCCTGAGTAGCTGGGACTACAGGCGTGCGCCACCACGCCCAGCTAATTTTTTGTATTTTTAGCAGAGACGGGGTTTCACCATTTTGATCAGGATGGTCTTGGTCTCTTGACCTCGTGATCCACCCGCCTCGGTCTCCCAAAGTGCTGGGATTACAGGTGTGAGCCACCGCGCCTGGCCTGAAGGGTTTTTTTTGTGTCTCTATCTCCTTCAGTTCTGCCCTGATCTTAGTTATTTCTTGTCTTCTGCTAGCTTTTGAGTTTTTTAAATCTTGCTCTTCTAGCTCTTTCAATTTTGATGTTAGGGTGTTGATTTTTTATCTTTCCTTGCTTCTCATGTGGGCGTTTGTTGCTATAAATTTCCCTCTAGACCCATCTTTAAATGTGTCCCAGAGTCTGGTAAATTATGTCTTCATTCTCATTGGTTTTGAAGAACATCTTTATTTCTGTCTTCATTTCATTGTTTATTCAGTAGTCATTCAGGAGCAGGTTGTTCAGTTTCCATCTAGTTGTGCAGTTTTGAGTGAGTTTCTTAATCCTGAGTTCTCATTTGATTGCACTGTGGTCTGAAATTGTTTGTTATGATTTCCGTTCTTTTGCATTTGCTGAGGAGTGATTTACTTCCAATTATGTGTTCAATTTTAGAGTATGTGTGATGTGGTGCTGAGAAGAATGTATATTCTGTGGATTTGGGGTGGAGATTGGTCCAGATGTGTATTCAAGTCCTGGATCTCCATGTTGATTTTCTGTCTCGCTGATCTGTCTAATACTGACAGTGGAGTGTTAAAGTTTCCCACTATTATTTTGCAGAAGTCTATGTCTCTATTTAGACTATTAAGCACTTGTTTTATGTATCTCTGTGCTCCTATATTGGGTGCATATATATTTAGGATAGTTAGTTCTTTCTGTTACATTGATCCTTTTACCATTATGTAATGTCCTTCTTTGTCTCTTTTGAACTCTGTTGGTTTAAAGTCCATTTTATCAGAGACTAAATTTGCAACCCCTGCTTTTTTTTGTTCTCCATTTGCTTGGTAAATCTTCTTCCATCATTTTATTTTGAGTCTATGTGTGTCTTGCATCTGAGATGGGTCTCCTGAATACAACACACTGATCAGTCTTGACTTTCTATCCAGTTTACCAGTCTGTGTCTTTTGATTGGGCATTTAGTCCATTTACATTTAAGATTAATATTGTTATGTGTGAATTTGATCCTGCCATCTTGTTACTGGCTGGTTGTTTTGCCTGTTAGTTGATGCAGTGTGTTCATTGTGTCATTGGTCTTTACCATTTGGTACATTTTTGCAGTGGCTGGTACTGGTTGTTCCTTTCTGTGTTTAGTGATTCCTTCAGGAGCTCTTGTAAGGCAGGTCTGGTGGAGATGAAATCTATTAGCAATTGCTGTTCTGTAAAGGATTTTATTTCTCCCTCACTTATAATGCTTAGTTTGGCTGGATATAAAATTTGGGTTGAAAGTTCCTTTTTTAAGGATGTTGAATATTGGCCTCTACTCTCTTCTTGCTTGTAGGGTTTCTGCTGAGAAATCCACCATAAGTCTGATGGGCTTCCCTTTGCGGGTGACCCGACCTTTCTCTCTGGCTGCCCTTAGCATTTTTTCCTCCATTTCAACCCTGGTGAATCTGACAATTATGTGCCTTGGGGTTGCTCTTCTTGAGGAGTATCTATGTGATGTTCTCTGTATTTTCTGTATTTGGATGTTGGACTGCCTTTCTAGGTTGAAGAAATTCTCCTGGATAATATCCTGAAGAGTGTTTTCCAGCTTGGATTCATTCTCCCCATCACATTCAGGTACATGGATAGATTAGGTCTTTTCACATAATCCCATATTTCTTGGAGGCTTTGATAATTTCTTTTCACTCTTTTTTCTCTATTCTTGCTTTCTCATTTCATTGAGTTGAGTTGTTCTTGAATCTCTGATATCCTTTCTTCATTGATTCAGCTATGAAACTTGTGTATGCTTCACAAAGTTCCCGTGCTCTGTTTATCAGCTCCATCAAGTTGTTTATGCTCTTCTCTAAGCTAGTTAGCATTTTGTCTAACTTTTATCAAGGTTCTTAGTTTCTTTGCAATGGGTTGGAACATGTTCCTTTAGCTCTGAGAAGTTTGTTGTTACCAGTGTTTTGAAGTCTGCTTCTGCTAATTCATCAAACATTCTCCATCCTGTTTTGTTCCCTTGCTGGTGAGTTGTGATCCTTTGGAGGAGAGGAGGAGTTCTGGTTTTGGAGATTTCTTCCTTTTTGCACTGATTTCTCCCCAACTAAGGTAGATAAAGGTGGGTTTATCTACCTTTGATCTTTGAAGTTGGTGATGTCAGATGGGGTCTCTGAGTGGATGTCCTTTCTGTTTATGTTGAAGCTATTTCTTTTTGTTTTTTAGTTTTACTTCTAACAATCAGGCCCCTCTGCTGTATGATGCATGGGTTTTTTTTTGGTTATATAGGGGTCAGGGAGCCACTGGAGGAGATAGTCTGTCTCTTGTCTGCCTGCAGAGTCACTGCTGGACTGCCTTGGAATCAGCCCGGCTGCTGTGTCGGCTTCCTCTGGCTTTTGTTTACTCAGGTGAGATTATATCCGCCTTTGAAATGGCAGATGCCCTTCCCCCCACTGAGCTCAATCATCCCAGGTCGAGTATGAACTGGTGTGCTGCCTTCAAAACTCTTACATGAGAGGACTTCAGTTTGCTGGTCTTTGTGGGGGTGGGACCTGTCAAGCCATATCATCTGCCTCCCTTCTTTCAGCTCTCCCTTTTTCTAGGGGGCAGGTAGATCCATACTGCAGATGCTCTCCATGCTAGTCAGAACATCTGCCCAGTTCTATGCCAACAAGTCATGGCACTGAGCAAGCCAGAGCTGGTACTCAGATGTGCGCTGGCAGCTCACAGTGCTTGTCAGCCTGGCAGCATCCTCCCAGACTGCAGATTGCAAAGGGCATGGGAGAAGCACAGTACCTGAACTGGAGTGCCAAGGGGGTAAGGTCCCCAATCCTCCATTCGGTTGCACTTCCTGGTGACAGCAGCACCCCGCCCTGCCTCAGTTCACCCTCCCTGGGTTACACCCACTGTCCAACCAGTCCCATTGAAATAAACCTGGTACCTTGGTTGGAAATGTGGAGGTCACTCACCTTCTGCATCTCTCTCACTGGGAGCTGCACTCTGGAGCTGTTCCTATGTGGCCATCTCGGAGAAGGTCCCCAGTACTTCATTAATTTTTAATGATCCAAAATGGTTCTTTAATTGGTGATGGTTTCATCTGGGTAGCACCAAATCTAACATATGAAATGACATTCTTTCAGTCTTATTTAAACATGTTGGGGTAAATGAGGAACAGTGAATTGAATAACTAACTGACTGTTTAGCTCCTGGAAGCTAAGATAAACAATATAAAGAGCTAGATTACCTTTTCTTGAAGAAGGAAATGAAAAGAGAAGAAATAAAATAAAAATTTTGGCAGTAATAGAAAGTAACATCATAGCATTCTTTGACAAGAAAAGTAAATGGCAGATTAAAAAGTGTAATAGCTCCCAAAACAATTATGACACATGTTTTCAATGTCTTATAAGATTGGAAACGTTTTATTTGTATATGTCGTATGCACTATGCTTATGCTTAGTAATGTTTTTAAGGCCAAGTGCAGTGGCTCACACTTGTAATCCAAGCACTTTGGGAGTCCAAGCCTGGTGGATCAACTGAGGTTGGGAGTTAAGGCTAGCCTGACCAATATGGAGAAATTCTGTCTTTACTAAAAATACAAACTTAGCTGGGTGTGGTGGTGCATGCCTGTAATCCCAGCTATGCAGGAGACTGAGGCAGGAGAATTGCTTGAACCCGGGAGGTGGAGGTTGAGCCAAGATCACACCATTGCACTCCAGCCTGGTCAACAACAGCAAAACTGCATCTCAATAATAATAATAATGATAATGTTTATAATAAGAGTAGGTTGGTATAAACATAATTGCAGTTTTTCTATTGTTTAAATTTGCTGTTTGATATTGGAATACGTTCTTAAATATAGTTATGTTATACATCATTTTAATGCATATTTCTCACTTTATTATTGACTAATAATTTATTACCTGCTGTGTATTTTATTTTTAGACTATGAAAATGATGTTAGGCAAAAAGCAAATTTGAACAATTTTCTTATTTAAATTCAAAATGAGTTGTAAAGCAAGAGACAACTCACAACACTAACAATGCATTTGGCCCATGAGCTGCTAACAAACGTTCAGTGCAGTGGTGGTTAAAGAAGTTTTGCCAAGGAGATGAGGAGTACAGTGGTCAGCCATCGGAAGCTGATAGCGACCATTTGAGAGCAATCATCAAATCTGATCCTCTTACAACTACATGAGAGGATGCAGAAGAACCCAACATGGATCATTCTATGATCATTCAGCATTTTAGCAATTGGAAAAGTTAAAAACCTCAAGCAGTAGATGCCACATGAGCTGAGCAAAAATGTTTTTAAAAGTGTTGTTTTGTTGCTTTAAATTGTTGTCTTCTTTTATTCTACACAGCAATAATGAACAATTTCTTGTTCAGATTGTGACATGTGACAAAATTATTTTATATAACAAATGGCAATGACCAGCTCAGTGGTTGGACCAAGAAGAAACTCCAAAGCACTTCCCAAAGCCAAACGTGCATCAAGAAAGGTCATGGTCAGTGTTTGTCGGTCTGCTTTTGGTCTGTTCCACTATAGCTTTCTGAATCATGGTGCAGTCATTATAGCTGACAAGTATGCTAGCAAATGTTGAGATGCATCAAAAACTTCCTGGCCCAATTCTCCATGAAAACACCTGACTGTATGTCACACAACCACCAGTGCCTGGAAAGTTGAGCAAATTGGTCTATGACATTTTGCTTCATCTGCCATATTTATGTGACCTCTTGCCAACCGGCTAACATTTCCTCGAGCATCTTGACAACTTTTGCAGGGAAAATGGTTCCACACGAGGAGGATACAGAAAAGTCTTTCCAAGGTTCATCAAATCCCAAAGTACAGATTTTTATGTTACAGGAATAAATAAATTCATTTCTCAGTGGCAAAAATATGTTTATTTTAATGGTTTCTGTTTTGATTAAAAAAGATGTGTTTGAATCTAGTTAAAATGATTTAAATTCACAGTCCTAAACCACAATTACTTTTGCACCAACGTAATATTTTTATTACTTTGTGCTTCTAGTTAAAGAATAATTACAGTGCACATGATGAGCAATGTAGAAGGTTTCTGTTAATAAAGTTTGTTTACTCTCTCTCCTGATAGACACACTAAAGAGTAAAAAGGATCTTCTCTTTTTCTGAATATCTTTTCTAAATTTACACTTCTATGAGCTATTCTACTCTACTAAATTCAGTGAATTTCTGCCTCTTTTAAGCCTCAAAATTATAATACATACAGTGATCTCTATAGCTTTCTAAATTGCACCAGAATTACTATGACATATATAGAAATACTCTGAAAAAGTCGTATTTTTCTTTTCTATAAGCAGCCTCTTTCCTTTTAATATTTTCTCGTAGGGGTATTATTGTTATTCTGGTTTGGATAATTTTTCTTGTCTGCTGTCCACATTGTAAAGATTTTAGAACTCATCTTTGCTCACTAAATGCTAATGGAAGACCTAGTCATTTTAGTAATAATAAGTAGTCCACATATTCAGAATGCCCTCTGTTAGACGAAAAACTTCAGACAAATTAAATTTATCAAAGTTTAATTGGGCAAAGATTAATTTGTGAATCTGGGAAGCCTCCAGAATAAGAACAGGTTTAGAGAGACTCCAAGGCTACAACATGGTCAGATTAATACTTATGGACTTAAAAAGAAAAGTCATGTATATGTCAACTGAAAATGATGAGGTTTATAGATTTGGAAAGGAGGACTTTATTTCTCGTAAAGGGTTACAGCTTGCAGGGTCGCCATTCTGATGGGCTGGGAAGCATAGCCTGCTGCCAGAAGCCAGAAAGATACTTTGAGGGATAGGCAAAGGGAATAGAAATGTGTGCAGAATGGTGTGGCCAAATATACATATTCAATAAACTATAAAAGGAACCATGAATATTTATGAAAGGAGAAAATACGCACGTGCAATTGAGTTTCATGCCCCTCCATGGGATCCATGTTCAAAAACGTTGATGTTCGAATTACGGGATCTTTGGGGTATCACTCTTCCGGCTGGAAATGTGCAGCCGATGGTGCCTTTGTCTGAGTTTTGCTTGGGCCCATTGGGCTCATTCCACCCATTCAGACTGGCAGGCTGTGCTCAACTCACACTATGGGCCTGTATCTCCTTCCTCCAATGGAGACGGCAAGTCAGGCATAAAGTGGCGATGGGTGTGTGAGTGAGCATGGGGTTTGGCCACTGGGCAGTCAGACACACTGGCTACTGCTGTGGGGCCGGCCGCTGTAGGTTCTGGCATGGGTGTCTGTGAGAATAGAGCTGAATCAGGTGCACTACCAGCAGCTTCCCTGGATGGGCTGGCACTGGCGAATGTGGTGGTACCTGGAAGCTTGGGGATGTCAGGAACTGCAGAGCCCCAAGAGGCATGTTTCAGTCGTTTGAATTACAGCTCTCTTAGCCCTGCCAATTAATGGGTCCCAAGTTCTTGTCCTGTGACCAGGAAGAATGAGACCCACAGACAACTGGAGGGTGAGAAACGAAGAGGAGCTTTGTTGAGCAATAGAACAGCTCAGTGGAGACCCACAGTGAGAGCTCCAATAACTTCTTTCTACAGCCAGCATGCTCCCTTGAGTGTTCAGCACCTAGCAGACAGGAGGCCCCGGAGTGAGCACCTCCTCTTTGTGGGCAGGTCGTTCCATCATCTTCTGAACTCTCAGCAGATAGGTGGCCCTAGAGTAGATAGCTCGTCTCTGAAGGCAGGTCATTCTGATGTCTGCAGCTCTTAGAAGAGAGGGAGGCCTTGAGTGGGTTGCTTTTCTCTGCAGGCAGGTTGTCCCATAGTCTTCCCAGATGTCAACAGAAAGGAGGCTCTAGAGTGGGGTAGCTTCTCTCTGAAGCTGGTCATCCCAATGGCTGCTGTGCTTGGGCTGAGCCCAGGGCTTTTATGGACCTTGGAAGAAAGAAAATGCTCATCAGTTGGTCTATATGCAGCCATGGGCAGGCTGAAAAAGGCAGCACAAATTCTGCTGCTGGTCTATAGGCCTAGCAGCCTGGCCCACAACCTTCAGGCTCTCCCTGACCTGAAGATGAAGACTGACCTGGAGCCTGCTGCCTTCTACCCAGGAGCCTGCCTCCCTCTTGCCACTGTCCATGGTTCCCAGGCTGCTTGCACCAAGCGGCACCTGGAGGCCAGCACTGAGTGGCCCTCAGTCCCTTTTGGCTTCCCTTGAATTGTGCTTATCAGCACCCAGAGTCTGGATGTGACCAAGGTGTCAGGGGGCTGGTGTGTCTGCACTGCCCCAAGCATATGCACCCCCACCCAGGCTGCAACAATGCCCAGCTTTGGCCTCACATTACTCTGAGATCAGAGCAGGCACCAAGAGCAGGGAGAAGCCAGGTGGTGGTATCAGGTACTTCCAAGCCTACAAGGGTAGAAGGGGGCCTTCCTGAGACCCCAAGAGCACATGGAATCCTGGGTCTACAACCTTGACTTGTGCAGTTGCAGCTGTACCCAGGAGGGTGGGGCTGCCTGCTCCCAGCTCCAGGTGGCTCCATGGAGCAAGCAGCCTTGACTGCACCTGCCACCACCTGGGGCAGGGGCTCCAGATCCTTGCTAGGCCCAGGATGGTATGTGCGGCAGGGCTGACAAGGACAGTTGCCCCAGTGCTTGGAGGTGGCTGGGCAGAGTGGATTGCTCTTAAAGAGGGTAGATTAGGACCTGGAGAAACAGCTAATCCAGAGTGGCTTTTGGAACAAAAATAGCCAGCATTGATGAGGACACTGGGCCCCAGGATTCTGGAGCAGCACTGTAACTGCCTAATGGGCTCACCTGGCCCACTGCCTAGGCAGAGCCAATTTATCAAGACAGGGGTATTGAAATAGAGAAAGAGTAATTCGCACAGAGCTGGCTGTGAGGGAAACCAGAGTTTTATCATTACTCAAATCAGTGTCCCTGAGCATTTGAGGATCAGAGTTTTTAAGGACAACTTAGTGGGCCTGTGAGCCAGGATTACTGATTGGTCAGGTGGCAGATGAAATCTTTAGGGAGTTGAAGCTGTCTTCTTGCACTGAGTCAGTTCCTGGGTGTGGACCACAAGATCAGATGAGTCAGTTTATCCATCAGGATGGTGCCAACTTTTCCACCAAGTACAGGGTCTGCAAAAATCTCAAGCCCTGATCTTAGAAGCAATTTAGGAAGGGTCAGGATCTTGTAGCCTCCAGCCGCATGACTCCTAAACCATAATTTCTAATCTTGTGGCTAATTTGTTAGTCCTACAAAGTCGGTCTAGTTCCCAGGCAAGAAAGAGGTATGTTTAGGGAAAGGGATGCTATCATATTTATTTTAAACTGTAAACTAAGTTCATCGCAAACTTAGTTCAGCCTACACCCAGGAATGAATAAGAACAGCTTGGAGATTAGAAGCAAGATAGAGTTGGTTAGGTCATATCTCAGTAACAATTTTGCAGTGGCAGTTTCTACATTCCTGAGCTTGTATCAGCAGATTATCTGTTCCCGTTAGAATGAACATAGCCCTAGCCTTTGTTGAGAAGACACGTGTGTTGTTCTTTCCTCTGACTGAGGTAGGGCATCTATGAATGCCTCTCTTTACAGCTCACAGAGCTCTTCCAACCAGTGCTCTGTCTATCTGTGTCCCTAGAATAGCTAAGCTCTGTGACTTACATGGCAACCACACTCCCTATCAACTTAAAGTGACTGGGGTTCTTAATTATCAGGAAAGATCAGGGTAGTGTGACAAGCAATACTTGTCACAGGAAAGTAATGAGCACAGGTAAAAGCCCTTCAATTATGTATGCATAATATGTCTTTCACAGGCCCTTGTTTTGAGCTTTTGAGTAACTCTGAGCAATGCCTACAGTAGAAGACTTAAATGGCTATTAAATAAATATATATCATAATTAATACATGAACTAATAAGAGGCAATAATAGAAGAGTCATGCCTTTGACAATGAACATTTTTCTATATCTATCAAGAAAAAAGGATATAGCTCCATATTCTGTTACTCTTGCCATTTTGATCATTTTTCCTGTAAGATACGCTTAGATAAAATAGAAAGGGGAAAATGCCTTGATTTTTAAATTATGGATTGCACAAACAAGAGAGATCATTAAAATCAATCTCTTTTTTGCCCTTCTTTTGAAAGTTCTTTTTCGTTTCTTACTTTTGATACCCAAGGATATAAACACTGGTTTGGACTCTTCAGTATATTTCTATTTTAGTAACAGTAGTTCAGCTAACTTCAACAGAATTTTGCAAAGTTAGTTTTCTAAATTTATCAGTACAACAATACAAAAGAAGAGAAATTTTTTTTTACAGTATATTGTAGTTTCTCATTTGTTGCATTTTCCAAATCCATCTATCCATCATGGTTTATAACTAGTAACTTTAGATCTATTTTTTTTCTAAAGTTTTGCAAACTAATTCTGACTTGGTAGTAGGCCTGAACAATGTATACATTATTTAAGATTTTATTAATCACATGACAAATTTTGCTTCCAGTTTCTCTTTATATAATTTATAATACACCCTCAATTCATACTAAACACATATTTAGATTATTTTTGTACTTTATGTACAAAATTATATATAATTTTACTTGAGCCTGAAATCTTACTACTTGGCTTTAATGCTGACCCTCTCAGGGGCCCAGTAGAGTTTGTGGCCAAGAACGGCAGTACAATGCAATTACTGAAAATGTGACCCTAGACACCTTTTACCAACTGAATACTTGTCCAGTGATTTCTGTACTAAAAAACTGGTGACTTCAGTAGGTGTGAACATTATTTTACTCTAATGACATGGGTAAAATTTTATAAAGTATCAACTATCATTTTAGATTATTTCCGCTAAGGTAGTATTTAATGTAAAATATAAATTATTAACACTGCTTAAGAAGTAAATGTACCACACATTTGCATGTGTGGAATGATGAAAGATTAAATTCACTTTGCCAATAAAACATTGTTGATACGTGTTCGTATAATCTTCTCCTTTAGCTTTCAGACACTATATTCTGCTAAAACAGCTTCTACATTTATGGAAGATACTTTCCAGTCAATTTTGCTTCCTATTTCTCTTTCTCCTGCTCTTTAAGTCCTCAGAATGCTAGTATATTTTTTCCTCTTTATCACTATCTTATCTTGGTAAATAAAAATACTATGGAATCAAATAACACTCTCATAGCTATTCAAACTGACAACTCCCAACTCCTTCCTAAGCTGTGGAAAAGTATTTTGAAATGATCACTGGCTAGCTCTGTACACCTGAGTTCATCAACAACCTAAATTCACCTCCACCTCTCTCATCATAGCAAACTTACAATTTCATCTTCAGTTAATATGATTAATAAAATTTATTTAGCCAAACTGGAAGGCTGTGCTTCAGCAACACAAATGAATTATATTAAGCCTGTAAGGTATGCAATGTTTAGGTAACGTGAGCATTCCATGTCCTTGCACATGCATGCTTTTGTACAATGCTGCTTGCTCGGCATGACCCTCGGGACTTGTTCTACTTATTCTAGATCTCACTATATGTGGCTTAAAATAAATGTCAAAATATATTGTTTGTGTCACACTATAATGAAAGTTATTTTTTGATGACTTTACATTTGTTTGGTTCATCATAGATTCATTCTGTGATGTCCCATAGGAATTCCTTTATCATTGTTGGAGTATACAAAAGTCAATTTGCCTTTGTAAAAACTGCATAGAAGCTTATCATTTTTATCTATTAATGCAGCTTAAATATTATTATCCCTTTAAAGATATTATGAAACTGTATAATGTGAATTAAAAGGATTTGTTCCTGTGAGGTGTTATGTGGTTTTAAATATTAATAATAATATGTATTATGACAAGTTATTCTATGAAGAAAAGGTAATTCCATATATATCTTGACTGTTTACATTGAAACATATTATTTGCTGATTATTAAGGAAACCTATTTCCCATGCAGAAAATTGGAAGTTATAGAAAGGCATAAATTAGATCATGATCACATTTTATTCCACTATCCTGAAATAACGATTTCTGAACACTGGGTCTATACCTTTCTGATAATATAATAATTTTATTGCAAATTTTTAATAATGGACATAAAGTAATATCTCCATGTTTAAAAGAAGAAAAAGGTGATATGACTAAGTGAAAAGTAATATTTATTTTATCTATGGTCATATTACATATCGTATAAAAGTATAAAAAAAATTTAAAGGTATCAATGTAAATACAATCACCAAAACCATTTAAAATTACATTTTTATATACTTTGCATTGCTTAACTAATTTTAATTTGTAGATATCATTTTCATCATCCTCAGAGCAAGCAAATGATCCCAGAAAGAGAAAAACACATTCAACAAACAAAACTAAAGCCCAATTGAATTAGGTTGTCTATAAAGAAACAATATACAAGACAATCAAAAATTAATGTCATCAAATTATTTATTTGTATATCACAATTTTAAATATGATTATGTTTGAGAAGACTACCTACATCTTGCAAATGGAAAGAACAAGTCACAATTCCCTCCAGTGAGGGAAGGACTTATTTGCAATGATTTTGTCTGAAAACTGGAAGACTCTGGACAGAAGTATCCTACATATGGCTGGTGATCCCGGGATCCAAAGAGGATTAATAGCTGTATAAGACTTAGGTTTACAGACACAGTACTGCAGTTACTAGCATAGGTGCAGAGAACCCTTAGGATCAGTAATAATCTGAAGTTAGAAGAAGTGGTGATGCAGGAGTAGGGCAGAGAAACCACATTATTTTTTATTGCTTGTTGATGGAGAGAACTAGAAGGGAGATCCAGTGCCAGAAAAGACAGATTTCTGGGGAGGGTTTTGGTTTTTCGGAAAGAGTAGGGAACTCTAATAGTCAGCAATGACAAAGAAACTAAGAAGAAAAAATGTTAACTGTAAATCAGGCCAGAATACTGGGCAGAGAAGACAGTATTTGTTTATAGAAGAGATTATTCTAGAAGTCAGTATGGTTTGAGGAATGAGCATTCAGTATGGAGTTTGATCTATCTAAGTTTTTATCCTGACAGTCAGTGAATTTCTGTAACCCTCAACATCCTCATGTACAACACAGGATAACTTATTTGGAGTAGTTATTGTAGTTTTTCAAATAATGTAATAATATAGTGAATATTTGCTCCTTTCAATTTTCTCCATCTAAGGGTCTAAGAACCAAATGCAAGTGCATTATCTCAGGTGTTTGGTTGGGAAAGAAGGATCAGAGAAGAGGATAGTTCAATGAAAAACCCCAGAACCAGTAGCTGAACCACTGTATTCACCTTCTGAAACTGTTATTACTCTAAATAATTTTAATGAGGCAGCCAGGGCTATTGATTTTGCCATGATTCTTTAAAAAATCAGAGCAGAACAGATTCCATCATAATTATCTGTTGAAATGTGCATTTGTGAGGAACAGAGTAAGGGTAAAGGACAGCAAAAAAGCAGGATCTAAAATAAATTCATGGTTTTATTTTAGAATATGCGGGAATAAATTCACTTTGTATGTACACCATCTTCTTTGCTTAACTGAAAAGGCTAAGAAATGAGATGATTTTTCTAAGATAGAAAACCTAACAATAAATCTGGAATTAAAAATTGCATTTATTAGTTACTAGTTGAAATATTCAGTGAAATATATAAAGACAACTCCTTAGTTTTCCAAGAAGAAAAAGAAAATCTGAATTAGTATAACAAATGTAATTATAGACAATATTATTCTGTGTCAAGATGTGAAGTTTTTATGGAAGTGTTCTAATATTTTTTAACAAAAGTTTTAAAAGAGGACAAACTTCAAATCATATTAATGGATTCAAATATCATTATATAGAAGGAACTAATAATAGCTTCTATCACTATTTTAAAAATAGCATATTACAATTTTTGTTCAGTGTGCTAAATGATCTTTTTTTTTATCATTTTGAGACTGAGTAAACAAATTAAGAAGAATTTATGTAAAAGGAAAAGTAATGATACAACTAAGTAGAGTATCTTATTATTAGTTATTATTTAAACTGTTATGGGCTGAATGTTTGTATTCCCCCAAAATGGTTATTGCATGTGTTGAAGCAATAACTATCAGTGTGGTTATATTTGGAGCTCAGACCTTTAAAAAGGTAATTAAGCTTAAATTAGTTCATAAATGTGGGGCCCTGATTATATAGAAACAGCATCCTTATAAGAAAAGATGCCTGAGAGCTTGCCTACTCTCTCCCTCATGCTCAGTCAGAGGAAAGGCCATGTGAGGACAAAGTGGCTGTCTGCATGCCAAGAAGAAAGACTTTACCAGAAACCAAACCTTGCCAGATCTTGATCTTGATCTTTCCTGTCTCTAGAATTATAAGAAATAAATTTTAGCTAAATCTATGTTATTTTGTAATGACAGCCCAAATTGACTAGCACACCAAAACAACACAAAACAAAACAGTTGTTTGCAATATGTAAATAGAATGACTTCTCATATCCAGAATCAGTTTGTGCCCTTTCTTATCTTTATACTCCAAATTACATCTTGCTGTTCTTCAATGTAATTTGATTAAACCAACTCATTTCTAACTGTATTTTTTATTTACTGATTTATTCATTCATTTATTCATTTTATTGCACCTAAAATCTCTCCTTTTAGTTACAATAAATTTTGAAAAATACAAATTTTACATAATCAGTTGTTTTAGTAAATACATTTGACATATTAACATCTGTCGGCCTAATCAAATCAGTTAATTTCTACCTGTTTTTATTTGAGTCTACACTAATCTGCTTACTTAAAATCACTTATTTTTAATGTTATACAAATAATATGACAGAAAATTGAGCATGAGAAAGTAAAATTCCACATATATTTGTTTTCTCTACCATCAACTGAAACATTTTACTCATGTTTGTAAGTAAATGCTACAGTAATATTTTTACAAAAAAAAAGTAAAATTATTTTATATCCCTACGTACTACTAGAATATGTTTTCTTAAAAAACAATTACATCGTTTTTAATTAGTATAGGTTTTAAAGGAACAAAAGCTATCCAAATCACTAAACAAAATTCTTCCTAAAGTATATAAAGAAAATAATATTTATGGTTAACTAGACATTTAAAAAGGTACATAAATGAGTGTTAAGCTTAACCTACTAATTTGAGAAAGAAAACAATTCCATTAAATATATTTTAAATGTTTTATTTATACTTTTGTTGAGCCTATAGAAAATGTGTGTATTAGCTACTATGTATTTGTGCATTTATTTATATATTTATAAAACATTTGGTGCATTTACTATGTGCCAGATATTATGTGAGATAAATGGATGACAAAGGTAATCATGGTGGATTATAGACTTCACTCTGGTATTTTACATGTGCCTGTTCTTAACTGGACACTGTGATATTCAAGAACAGAGAATGAGTGCTAACAATTTTTGCATGCTGTCCCTTCAGAGTAACTCCTAATACCTGGCAAACAATAATAAATATACACTAACCAAATAGATAAATGTATTAATAAATAAAATCATAAATTGATGTCAGTTAATGGCAGTCAACCTATTATAAATGCAATAAATTTTCAGTAAGTTACAATTAACATTGCACATAAAGATAACTGAGAAAAGGATGAAGAAAGCTGATAAGGAGTGTCATTTTAGAGTTTAAAAGAAACTGTGCTTCAGTCTTGTCAGAAAAAGTGCACGTTTGCTCGGTGAGACTGAACACATCAACTCAGAAGGAGTCAATATTCATTGACCATTTTCTTCTGTTTCCTGGATTTCTCCTTTCCAATCAATTTGTTAGATCCCTGAGAACAATTTGATGTACGAATTTTAAGAAGGGACTTTAACCTTGTGACGTCATAGTTCTGACAATGTCCAAAATACCTTTAATATTCATTTTTCTTTCTGATAATAGAGCTTTTCCAACTCTTAATGTCTGTGATTTAGGTTAGGTTAAGTTAGGTTAGGTTAGGTTAGGTACATGCCCAGACCTGACCCATCAGAGTCACAGGCCCTTCATATAATAATTCTGTCTCTATATGATCTCCTGAACAATACAATTGTATGTGAGCTTTATGTTGAGCTTGTAGAGAAAAGGCACACCCTCTCAACAGATTTGTTTTCCTGTTAGAATACAAGTTTGGTGCTGCCTGTTATCATTTCTACAACTGCCTAGAAACAGCCCATTTGAGAATTAGGTCAAAGGGACGGGAGGTCAAAGGGAGCTTCTCAGCAGAGCTAAGAGTTATCAAGAAATATTGCCCCAATGATACATGATGTGTTCTAGATCCAGCTGTGTTTGAAGCCAGCTTTACTACTGGATTTCCTTGTTACACAGGGTAAATAATTTTGTATGCTTGCCTTGTTATTAAAATTGCAGTGCAAGTTAGAAGCCTGTCCTTCACGATTTCTGGGTAAAAATGAATTCATGTGAACCATATGACTCCAAATTGCTGTCAATGGAAATAGTCAAACTCTGTAAAATATTTGAATAGATTTATCCTGAGCCAAATATGAGTGACCAATGGCCCATGACAGAACCCTCAGGAGATCCTGAGAGGATGTTCCCAAGGTGGTTGGACTAAAACTTGGTTTTATACATTTTAGGAAGACATAAGACATGAATCAATACATGTAAGATGTACATTGGTTCTACCTAGAAAGACAAGACAACTAGAAGTGGGGGCTTCCAGGTCATAGGCAGATTGAAAGATTTTCAGATTGACAATTTAATGAAAGAATTATATCTAAAGACCTGAAATCAATAGAAAGACATGGCTGGGTTAGGATAAGGGGCTGTGGAGACCAAGGTTTTATCATGCAGATGAAGTCTCCAGGTAGAAGGCTTCAGAGAGAATAGACTGTAAATGTTTCTTATCAGACTTAAAGAGTCTCTTCTACCAGTCTTATGGGCTCATGTTGCTGTTAATGATGGTCAGCTGTGAGGCATGACCCCTACTTCTCATCATGGCCTGAACAGCTTTTCAAGTTAACTTTGGAATGCTCTTGGCTGAGAGGAGGGGCTCATTCAGATGATTGGGTGGGGGACTTATTTGTGGTTTACGTTTCCTAATAGAGAAGGCAGAACTGTGTAAGCTCGAATAGTTATTTTATAGACTGTGCCCAATGCAAACATTAATAATGTTAATTGAGTGTGAGTTTGGTAGAAATAATTTGTAAAAATTTGAAAATCAGAAATTGAGGAGAAAAATTTTCAATGCTTAGGTCTCCATATATAGGCAAGGAGGTAAGTTCATTTTTATTTCTTTCTATCAGAATAGCTACAGTTTATGTATATATATATATATATATATATATATACATAAAACTATATAGTTTCTTTTTGTATGTAAACTATATAAACTGTGTACATATATATATGTAGTTATGGCACATTATATAATGCAAAAACAGATTTGAATCTGGCCATTTACATTACATGTATACACATATTTATGACTCATAACTCTCTTTAAAATGGCTTCTTTTACCTCTTCATAATAGTAATTAAATTTTATTCATGCTGTATACCAGATATCATAATTTACACCAACCTTTTCATAACTCCCAATTTCCAAACGTAATGTTTCTACTTTTAGGGTATTTTGTAGTAATGATAAAGGTAACAACTTGCCTCTCTACCTCTCAGCCATTGAAAACACACACACACACACAAATGCATGCACAAACACAGCCCCAAAACACAGCAGTAACTGAGAAAAAAAAAGTGTTAAATCAACTTGGGCTTTTAACAAGTGCTTGTTTCAAATACTTTCTGTTCTTCATTATACAATTTTTAAAATTTTGGTTTACACACAGAGACACACACAAACAAAAACCAAAAATCAATTGTTCAATTCATTTATTCATTTTATAGTTTTCTTAGGTCAAGTTCCCTTGAAGCAGTACTGAGACAAAGATTTGCATAAAAATGACTTTTTAAGAAAATACTCCCAAGAAACAGCAATAAGTATATAAAAGAAGGAAGACTTATACAATGGTAAGAATACAGCAGAATCAGCAAGAAGATGCTGGAATGTAAGTTTTGCCCTGGGATCTGTTGCTGACACAATCTGTGCCTGGCAAAGAAGTTAGGCTCCAGGTGAACTTAAGTCTCAGGCATGGCTAGCTCTCTGCTATTCAACAGGAACAGGACATTCCTCCTAAGAGGAGTAGTAAATGAGGACCTTGGAAGTAAAAGCACATGGAAAAGGACTTAGAAATATTAAAAGAAAATGTGATAGATATGGACAGAGCACTGAAAATGCCCCACTACAATAGTGAAATTAAAAATCTCTAACATCTTTCTTTATTGAATGAGCTACATTGAAATGAAGGACAAGTCAAATATACTAATGAAAAAGTAATAAATGCCATAAGACATTAAAATATTTAATTACATAAAACATAAATTTTAATCAACTGAGAAGGCATACTGATATAAGCATTTTCTTGAATTTGAATAGAATTATTTGCATGTACATTTAATTACTTAAATGATGCCAGATTGTTAATAAACATATTTACGCTGTTTTTAATAGCTAATAATTGCTATTAAGCAAGCCATTTGTAGCTGTGACTTTATCATTTTGATTTATCTTTAGTCCATCTCCATCTTTTTTCTCATTCCTCTCCTCTGTTCTGTTATTTTTGCCTCCCCTATTTTCTCCTTATTTTTCTCCTACTTTTACCTCTTTCTTTTCTTTCTACATTAAATTATTAACTACTACTATTAGAGCTGCTGTTACCAGAAAGTGGTCCCGATCCAGACCCCAAGATAGAGTTCTTGGATCTCACACAAGGAAGAATTTGGGCAAATCAACAGAGTAAAATGAAACCAAGTTTATTAAGAAAGTAAAGGAATAAAAGAATGGATACTCCACAGACAGAGCAGCAGCCTGGGCTGCTTGACTGAGTGTACTGAAAGCTACTTCTTGATTATCTCCGAACAATGGGTAAGTTATTCATGAGTTTTCCAGGAAAGGGATGGGGACTTCCCAAACTGAGGATTAGGTCATATAGATAATTTGTAGATGTTGCCATGGCATTTTTAAACTGCCATAGCACTAGGGGGGTGTCTTTTAGCATGCTAATTAATTATAAGGAGCATGTAATGAGCAGCGAGGATGACCAGAGGTCACTCTCATCATCATCTTGGTTTTGGTGGGTTTTGGCCAGCTTCTTTACTGCATCCCATTTTATCTGCAGTAATGCAGGCCAGCATATCTCAGCCTCCTTTTACCGAACCCCTATTCAAGACAGAGTCACTCTAGTTTTAATGTCTCTTACATTAAAAACAAAGCCAGCAGCAGCATCACAGTCACAATCACCATTTAATTAAAAAATTATTATATATTAATTAAAAATATTTTCACCATAAATCACACTTTGTTTTTGTTCTTAGAATATAGTTCATCAACAGTGATTACTATATATATATATATATATATATATATATATAATTTAATTATGGGGGTGAATCTTTCCTTCACTGTTCTCATGATAGTGAATGAGTCTCACAAGATCTGATGGTTTTAAAAATGAGAGTTTCCCTGCACAAGCTCTCTCTTTGCCTGCTACCATCCATGTAAGATGTGACTTGCTCCTCCTTGCCTTCCACCATGGTTGTGAGACCTTCCTAGCCATGTGGAACCGTAAGTCAATTAAACCTCTTTTTCTTCCCAGTCTTGGGTATGTCTTTATCAGCAGCATGAAAACAAACTAATACACCCAGTCTGATCTTGAACTGTTGGACTCAAAGAAGCCTCCCACCTCAGTTTCCCCAAGTGCTGGGATTGCAGATGTGAGCCCCTGTGCCCAACTGGAATTTACTTTTAATAATATATTTAATAATATGGATCAATAAGGTCTAAGAGTACTGGGACATTCAGAGGTAGAGAGGCTTGCTTTAGGTTTGATACAAACTAATTTTAGTTTGAAGATACATGATAATTATGCTTACATGTTGACATTGAGGCAGTGGTTCAAATGCTTTGAAAATATAAAGTACCAAATAAATAGCAGTGAAAATTAGCAAGAAATCAATCAATGAAAGGCCAAGTATATTGTTTTTTTAAAAAATATGAGTAAACATGCTGACAACTTTAAGGTTTATGTGTGAGCTTCTTATTCATTATAAATTAAGGGAACACAAACTCAGATATCAAAGTAAACTACTGTGGGCTTAATTAGTTATTTAAGATCAGATCAGGCCCTGCTTTTAGAAATCCTTCTCTTGCCTTTTATAATTAGTTCATCTGGTAGATTTCACATGCATTCTTATTAGTTCCAACAAGACAAGAGAGAATAGGGAGTTCCTAAATGCTTCATTTTCTAAATGTGACTAAACTTTTTAATGCTCTAAAAGTGGGTATTGCGATGATTATAAAATTTATCTTATCACTTCCAAAATATTTTGGTACTGTTACATTGTTCTGTAGCTATAGATTTAGTTGGCTGTGGTACTGTAATATATTAAAGGAACACCTGAATCAAAATAATAATAATGCATAAAGACAAATAATTTTTAACTATGCAAAATTATGTGATTATTTTATGTCTAAAAAATAAGTTGTTTGTCTTCAGTTGCAATATGGTACTTTTTAGTTAACTGATTAAAATGCAATAAGCAAATAGACTGAAGCATAATTTGAAAAGTAATACAATTTGTCTGCATTTACTTTTTATTTTAGCCATGAATAACTAGGTTATAAACAAAGAGCATGTTTTATATGTACCTATCTTTCAGTGTATAATACATATTTTCTATCAAATTTCCAGGTGGATGATTTATTTTTCATATATGAGTGAGAGTCACAACAAACAAATACATCAGATGATTGACCTATGGCTGTTTTCAAAATCCAGCACTTGACCTGCATTTACTTCATGCTGTATGCTTGACAAAGAGGCATCGCCTGAATGATCTGCATTGAAAGAGGAGGCAGGAAGCTTTTTGGTAATAATAAGTGGTGAATGCACTAGGCTTTTAACTATTATCCTATTAAAGATGAACTAGTTCTTGACTTTTTAAATTTCATTTAAAACTTCGAAGTAATTTAAACTACAGTGAGAAGTCATGTCCGTTTGTAATCTAAAAGCCCTTACGCAACTGCCTTCTGAGCAACATTTTAACATCTCCAAATAGAGAGTACTTGGTACATAGCTTGTGGCTCTCCACAGACATGAAGTCAGAGAGATGTTTAATGATCACATTTACCCAACAAGTGTGGGAGAATTCAGTTGTTTAATGACAATCATTTGATGTTACATTTTAAAACAGTAAAGAAATTATATATAATAAAAGAAAAAGAAATATTATGTGTCTGTTTATGCATTTCTGACTACATGGATGCCATATTTGTTTGGAACCAAGCTTGGGGAAGGTCATTAATAAGGAGGAATTATCTAATTATCTGCAGTTTCAGGAGAGAGAAGGTAGGCTCACAAAACTGAATCTTTCACTACTTATGGCATTCTGGTGAAGAGAACAGTACATTAAACATAAAAGAGACTCAGTAAACATCTGTTGACTGAATGCATGATTGCACAGAGCCTTAGATATATATAGGCAACACAGAGGATGGAATCTCCTACTTCTTGGTTAGAATGGTGGTCTTGAAACTTCTCAGCTCCATTTGACTTGAACGAATTAAATAATCTGAGCCCCAATTCCTCATTTGTAATATGGGGTGAGTAAGCCTGAAACAGGGGAGGTTGTTGGTAATGATAGGGCTTTGAGGAATAGAGAATACCAGTTTCTTCATCTAGGGTCAAATTAGAAAAAATGAAACAGACATAGAGTAGTTTTAAGGAGCAGGGAGTTTAATAGGCAAGAAAGAAGGAAGAAGTAAGAAATAAGAAGCTCCCTTGTACAGAGACGGGGGGGGGCTCCAAACTCGAGAGATGGAACCCCAAGTGCAGTTGACACCAGCCAGGTATATATGCAGAGACTGGAGGAGGTGATGTCTGATTTGCATAGAGCTCAGAGGTCTGGTTTGACCAGGCATGTCATTCACACAGCCCGTGAAAATGCAGGCCCTCCCACACCAGCCTTTTAATATTCAAATACAGGGCACCATGACGTTCCACACATGTGGGGATATGCGGGGGCAGCCATGTTGCCAGAAACATGTGGGGAAAGGGCAAGAGGGGGTGGAATTGTCATGTTATGGTAGATCTAGTTTTTAACAGCTGGCATTTGCATATCAAAGGTTGCCAGCCTGGCTCTGAGAGCCAGGGCTTTACAAGAAACTTTTCAGGAGATGCTTTAAAAAATGAAAACTTTCCTAGGACACTTTTTCCTTTCTATCTGCCTAAAATAATTTTTTCACAACTCTTACCACAGGAAGATTAATTGACACAGGACAAAGAGTAATTAGATTAATTGCTCAGAAATAGTTCTCTTCCTTATTGGGATTTCAGCTTTTTTTAATTGAATTTTTTGTCTTTGTTAATATTCGTTTTATAGGCATTTTTGAATCTGCTTACAGTATGATAGAACTGTAGAGTGATCTAAAGTGTTCTAAAATGGTCTAAAATCGATTATAGAATATTCTAAAAGCATGTATTTGATTTATTTTGAGGATTTTTATTTTCTTACTTTGATTTCTATGATTTGTTGAACAAAAAGATAAACACCTTTTGAAAGAAAATTCTTGTTTTCTGACATTTATGGAGGGAAGGTATATTATTTTGTCACAAAGACAATCATATTTCTTCTTACTTTTTTTAGAAGAAATGTAATTCTCCTTAGAAATACTCATTATTTTTATCCTAACATCTATTTGCATCCAAATTTCTAATTGAGAAATACAATAAATGTTTGTTTTTCTGGATCCAGTGGTGATTCAATATTAAAAAATTTTATTTAATATGAATTATTATTTAATTGATTTTATGGGGAAAAAGAAGCATCTGTACAATCATAAATGGAACAATGAGTGAAGATATATTATTTAACACATTTCTGGCATAATAAATATGTAGACAAATCCACTGCACCAGTGAAACTTTCAGAGAGCTTTCAAACACAAATATCTGTATGTGGTAGAGATTCTTTAAACTTTACCAAGCATCATTTCTGTAAGAATAGCATTTTCTAGGCTGGTCAGAACTATCTTGTAAAATCTATAACAAAAGAATACAAATACCTGTGAGGAAACTACCCCGGCAGGGTAAAAATATATATCCATTACAAAGAAATGGAAAACACAAGGAAAGGGAGCAGATTTAGAAAGTATCTTGATGGAAATGAAATTTAAATTTTAAATGCAATACCTCAAGTAGTCCTTTTTAAGTTTAAAATCATTGCCATTATAAAGAAAAGACTAGGAACCAAAATACCACTTCATGTGCAAGTCAGTAGTTTAATGATCCTTATCCACTCTAACTTTAGATCTTCAAATTCAAAGTCCTAATTTGTCAGTCAGAGGAAGGATTTTCTCAGGGAAACTAGACAGAGGCAGAAGAAAGATGTAAATCATTTTCACATAACCATCTTTTGAGACATACCTCAAAAAAGAAAAACACACACATTTTCTCATAGAAAGGAGAGGTAGAAACTCATATCACCTCTAGTAATTCATTTCTTGAATCATTTCATTTGAAATCTATTTTTCAAGCACCGTGATTGATAGGTACAGGTGTTGTACCAGAGCAAGCATAGAAAGTCAACACCAAGACAAAAGTATGCTAAATTACAGGCTCTTTATTGCCGGTGGTCACGGAGGACTCAGGTCTCTCCAACCTGTGGCCCTAAAAGGAGGGTGTCAAGACTTTTTATGCCCGTAAACCACCTCAGGGGTGAGGTGAGGGGTGGAGGTGGGATGGGGCTTCAGACATTCTGAGGGCCAGGGGACTTTGGACGTTCCGATTGTTACTTAAGTGGTTCACAGAAGTCAAGATAAGTGTTAGTTTACACATTGCCTGGGTAGGGTGTAAATTACAGACCTTAGTTGCTTATTACAAGTCGCAGGGGCCAAGATGGCGTGGGCTTGGACTGCTTGCCTGTCACATCAGGGTTACAGAGAGCAGTTTCAACAGAAAGCCGAGGTATGGTTGAGGTATGCAGTTTTATGCGGCTTTTACCATGTCACACAGGAAGTTTAATACTTAGAAAGATGCACAATGTCTTTCTCCATGGAAGGATGGAGACATAAATAAACATTAAAACAAAAGTTGTTATGCGTGATATTGTGTGTTTATAAAAGAGAAGAATGTGCTATAGAATGTATATTTGCATAGAGGAATACAATTTCAAGGAAATATAAGGGGAAAGCCTTATGAAAAGGAGACGTTTAAGTTAATCCTTAAGAGTAAGTTGAATTTCTTTCAGGGAAGAGCATGGATGTAAAAAAAAGTCCTAAGGAAAGAAATAATTAGTAGAACTTTTGTTTATTTGCCTTTCCCCTTCCCCTACTTTCTGTGTTGGAGGCTGAGTTAATCACAACCTTCTAGTTCATGGGATTGTCCTTACTAATTCTCACAAAGTTGCTTTCTTGTTTTATTTATTTATTCCTTTATTTGGATTTCTGACTCCAAAACTCTTTATTATATATAGATTGTTACATAGGACTCGGTGGTAACCCTTTATTTTGCTTTTCTTTCCTTTGATCGTCTTTATGCTTTGATATATTTCTCCCCCTCTCTCTCCCTAATTTTCTTTGCTGCATAACATATTACTGGCAAACATTACAGCAACACATATTTATTCTCTCACAGTTTTAAAATATCTGGTCTAGGTACTGCAAGACTGGATTTGCTGCTCAGGGTCTCATTAGACTAAAGTTAAGATCTTGATCAAGAGTTTCATTCTCATCTGGGGCTCTGGGTCTTCTTTCAACCTCCTAGGTTGTTGGTTGAATTCATTTATTTGTGGTTTTAGGGCTGAGGTTCATAATTTCCTTGTGGCTTTCAAGCACCACGAGCTACTTTCAACTGTTAGAGACTGGCCGTCTCCCATAGCAGTTTATAGCATGAATATGCTCTTTCTTCCAGGCAAGCTGAAATGGGTCTCTTTGACTTCTCTTTCACTAAATGGAGAAAACTCTGCTTCTAAAGAGTTCATGTAATTAAGGTATAACTACCTAGATTGTTTTCCTGTCTTCAGGTCAGCTGTGCCAGGTAATATAATTTAATCAAGGTAATAACTACATCAATTAATAATTCACATTCCCAGGAATTGTGCAAGTATGAACACCAGTGGAGAATGTAATTTTGGGGGACTGTTATTAGAATTCTAATTAGAATTAATAATTGATCCCATTTGAAAATTCTTTTGTATATATGATAGAGAAATGGAAGGACCAAATAGTATGCAAATTTCAGATTTGCCTAAGTGCTGATTAGCAGGTTTGAGGATGAGTTAGTGAACAGAGCATAATAAATGAGCAAAAGACTATAAAGGACCAGGCTGGATACAAAAGCAAGAAACAAACTACCTAGAATATTTTATGACCATATTAAAGACTGTAGTAATCACTTATGTTCAGTTGCTTAAATGGAATTAAATTTAGTTCATCCTATAACCCACTTATTTATTTATTCATTCCTCTGTCATCAGACTTCTGGGGAACACTAGGTAATGAACAAAAATAGTGCTATTTTTTTCTCCCTAGCCACTGTCAATTTTCTTTTTCTTTTTTTTTTTTTTTTTTTTTTTTATTTGTTTTTTTTTTTTTTTTTTTTTTTTTTTTGAGACGGAGTTTCACTCATGTTACCCAGGCTGGAGTGCAATGGCGCAATCTCGACTCACCGCAACCTCCGCCTCCTGGGTTCAGGCAATTCTCCTGCCTCGGCCTCCTGAGTAGCTGGGATTACAGGCATGCGCCACCATGCCCAGCTAATTTTTTGTATTTTTAGTAGAGACGGGGTTTCACCATGTTGACCAGGATGGTCTCGATCTCTTGACCTCGTGATCTACCCGCCTCGGCCTCCCAAAGGCTTGAGCCACCGCGCCCGGTCCACTGTCAATTTTCTTACAATTTAGTGTTGACAAATGCAATCAGGGCTGTGTTAAATCAGCTTCCCCTTCCTTCTCGTCTTTTCCTTTCTCAAACTCCTGAAAATAAAAAGAAGAACATATTTTTAACTGTACTAAAACTTATCAATGTCTTCATTTTTTTCTGCTGAACTATTCATGTCCTTTTTGTTGTGTCCCCTATCCTTTACCTAAGAGAAATTGAGAGTGGCTTAAATTATCCAGATTTAAGTTGACCTTCTGCACAAACTCTGCCAAAATATGAGGGATGACGAACAAGAAAGAATATATTCAATTACTTGTGAATATTTTATCTAGTACTGCAGTCTAATCATTATTTTATATATTTGTATGTGTATATGTATTGTTTTGTTTTTTCTTTAGACCATGAGAAATGAGATAGATGGGACATTTAATTTGTAAACAGTTTAGTGTAATACAACACAATTTACTTACAGGTTTCCAAATTTCTTATGATAAGCCAGAGGAAGCATTGTTCATAGAAGTGTGTTTAACCAAGGAGTATTGCTAAGAGAAATATGTTTTATAGGTGTTACAAGTATTTGAATTATTTTTGGTATTTACAATAATGTAAGTCTATATTTAAATTTGTTAATATTCCCAATATGTCTTTTGATTCTCATGGTTTTATACAATTAAAGACTATTTGAAAAAAAACCACTTCTTATTCCCATCCAAACTCCATGGTAGCTCTTCTTGTAGTTTTCACATACTGTGTCATTAGTCCCATGCTGAGATAGGTGACATATTAGTGACATTTATATCATTGACAGATATTCTGCTGTTCTGATATCAAGCTATTTGATGCTTAAACACAATTAAATAATAATCAGAGCTTTATATTTTCAATTTCCCTGGCATCTTATTCAAAAATTTCCCAATTTAGCTTCTTATACCTTTTAATAAAAACTTACTGCTACTGTGTTCACAGTTCAGCTGAGCTGGAGACACTCAGCTGCCAAGCACTGGATTACCTGATTAAGACAACAAGACACAACTAAAACAATTATCAAGTTTCTAATCACGTACTGCAACTGCATAAGCAAGAGACTAAACTGGAGGCAGTACCATCTCCTTTCCCCACCTGCCACATCCTGCAATCACCCTGTTTTTCCCCATGTCATGGTTCTAGTCAAGGATCAGGGAGATCAGCACAAAGACCTGTGGAGCCTCTCACTGCAGAAGGAGCCCTGAACAAAAGGCTTTTGTGATACTTTGGACCTAGGGGCCAGGGGAAGAGAAGGGAAAGGCAGACAGACTAGGAGCAGAAAAGTACTAAGTCGTGAGGCAAAGGAGTCCAGTAAGGCCTCTGCCGAAAGCCTCCCTGACCCGATAGAGAGGCCTCCACATAAAGGCTTCTGGGTTGGAGATGCAGATATGGACAAGAGCATGAATAACCAGAGGAATTTGATTCCTGGACTGAAGCCTCATTCAGACATTCTAACGCACTGGCTATGCAACAAACCTAGTATGGAAAGGGCAGAGCAGTTTCCTCCATGAAGCTTGCCAGATAAAGCCTTCATAATCACTTAGGATTCAGGCCTGAAAAATCACACATAGGTTTTTAGCCAGAAGCCACACACCTCAATGCTTTGATACTATGCTGTCCAAATTACTATAAATCCTACTTCTTAATAGTTCCCTGAATTTGCCAGTCTACTACTCCTCACACATATTAGACTCATACATATTGACTGAAGTTTTGTACATGGTATATGGTGTTGCTAAATTTCAATGTCTAATACCTCCTCTTTGCTGAATTCATTTTTTTTTCTTTCTATCTATACCTGAGCAAATTTGACTAATTTATTTAAACACATAAATTGATAAATTGTTATGTTAGTCTTATTTTGACACATAGAAACAGAAGAACAATATTTCACAAACAAATTTAAAACACAAACTGAAGTCTTATTTTAGACAATTTGATACAATTAACTGTTTACATATGTTTTAATCTGTTTTATAGTATTTCATTAGCAATAAAATATATCTATAGCATATATAATGATGTTCAATTTATACATGTTTTCATATAATTCCCTGAAATCATGAAGTGCTAAAAAACCACAATTTTTTATTAAAATAGTTTAATCAGAAATTTCTCTTAATTAACAAATTTTATAAAACAATTCCTCAGTTTAGTGTGTATTTATTGTCATTCAATAAATAAACCACTAGTAAAACTTATTAATAAAACTTTGCATTATAGAAATTATATTTCTACTTTGTCATACTCTTATTTCAAACCTGACTTCCAGGGTTAAAAACTTAGTTAGAAGACTTTTTATTTATTTATTTTTTTGATGACTTCGTCTAGCAGTCATTCAGAATTTGCTTTTTAGATGTATAAATATTTTATAAATAGCGGCACCAGTCAGTCTGATTATAATAGGCATCAAAAGATAAGAAGATGCAAGTCATAGACTCCTGAATAAAATATATCCCATTTTTAATATCACAAGTGACATTGTTTCAATTCAGAAAATTGTAATCTTGTTGGAATAATACTTAAGACAGTCTAGACAAAAGATTGAAAAGTTTTGAAAATATTTAAAGTAAAATCATATCAAAGACTAGGTTAAGTTTTTGGAATGCTTTTGATTAGTTTCAATCTTTTGAAAAAATGGCTTAAGATTTCAAAAGTTTCTTATCAATGAAATATTCTTATTTAGAAATTAGAAATTAAATACATATTTAAAATAATTACAGCCTATGAGTTGAGAAGTGATACTTTATTTTCTGAAATTAAAGGTATGTGTATTAGGCTTCTTTCAAATGCTTATATTAAGAGAATGAATACTAGGAAAAGCTATTACTAACTCAACATGTAGTCATCATTTTACTATTCACTATTGGAATTTCAAGATTTCCATGGGCCTCTTACATAAATCTTGATTTTTCATTTTGTTCATCCATCATAATAAATGACTGAGTTGATTGAAAATTTAGTTATATGAGAATATAATTGTAATTTCAAAGCCGTATGTCCTAAGCACAGTCTATTACCCTTAAAAACTTAGAAAATTATACTCATACATGAAGAAGAGTCAGGGTGGTGTGGAAAGCCTTTGATGAAGCATTAGGTACTCTAACTCCTTTGGGGCATAGATACAGAAACGAAGAATCTTAGATTTAAAGAAAAGGTTTATGTGGCTGGGCACATTGACTCACGTCTGTAATCCCAGCACTTTGGGAGGCCGAGTTTGGCTGATCACTTGAGGTTGGGAGTTTGAGACCAGACTGGGCAACATGGTGAAACCCCATCTCTACTAAAATACAAATATTAGCCTTGTGTGGTGGCATGCTCCTGTAGCCCCAGTTACTCTGAAGGCTGAGACACTAGAATCACTTGAACCCAGGAGGCAGAGCTTGAAGTGAGTGGAGATTCACCACTGCACTCCAGCCCAACAGAGTGAGACCCTCTCTCACGCACACACACGCACACACCACCACTAACAACAAAATAAGTAAATAATAGGTATATGTTTTTCATAGTCTCTGTTAATAGAAATATAATTATAATAAAATGATACATTTAGGTATTACCTAACAAAATGCAACTTTTCTTACTAACAAGCATAATTCTTTGCCTACATTGTCAGTTCTTCAGACAAATGGCATGAATTTCCCTGGGCTCCACAGTCATAGAAACCTTTTTATGTTGTCACAGCAATTTGTCTTTTTGGGTAAGACTGTAAGGACCTAATCAGGCTGATGGAGGGTGCACAGCTATCAGGGCTCAGCTTTTGTCTGGGAACTCTTCATGGTTACAATCTACTTCCATGAGAGGTAAAAGGAGAATGTTTTTCCTTTAGAAAATTGATCTTGAATTTTAAGTCATACCTACATCCCTGAAAATTCTGAGCTGGAAAGTTGCACAAAGATCTTCTAATCTCTTGTCATTCTTTTCAAGAATGTAAAATTAATGTTCGGAGAGTCTCAGAACTTGTCAAAATTTATGCCTGATGATTCATCAAGCAGGTGTGATGGGATTTGTGTAGCTAATGAAGCTACAAGCATTCTCAGTACCTGGATTCTCCATTCCCTATATATGAATCCTGCTGCGACACGATATTGATCAAAATTTTAATATTGCATGGATTTTACAGCACCTCCAGAGATTGTCATTAATAAAGATGTAAATGATACTTTTTATTCTTTTGCTGTCTTTTCAACATTATCAGATATTTGCAATAAAGCTGGAAGAAATACTAATATGAGAGAGTAAGTAGGTTTCTGACCCTCTCCTTCAGCGCTTAATATCCCTTTTGTGGATTGCAGAGCCTGTTTTCGGTGAATTATTTTGCTTTTGGTTGTGAAGGACAGAATATGTAAAGGAAGGTGATTGTAAGGGCTCGTTTGGATACTGGTTTAGCCTACATGACTTGTAAGCTTTTCCCAGAACATAGTCTTCCCATTTCACCAGTACACTCATTTACACTGATTTGTAAAGAACTTGCTTTTAATGCCTGCTATGTAACCCGCACACTTACTGCAAAATAACTACTGTTGATCCTGATGTTCTTTACCTGAAATATTTAAGAGGACAGTGAATATTACGGCAAATAATTAACTACGGCCTTCCTTACTTTTATGTTCCAGTCTATTAATATATATTAAAATATATAATTATAAATACATTAAAAATAACTCTTTAAATAGCTATATATATAATTATAGTAAGTGCGTGTGTGTAAAGATACACACAACACCTATAATACTTGGGGACAATTATTTGGTTTTAAAAATATCCTTTTTTTCTAATTTGAGTGGCAGTTTCCCACACTAATGAAAATAGTTTCCCCAATTAAGATGTCTCCTAACTATAGGTAACTAAATTGGAGCTGTCAATCAAGCTTAAATCTACATAACATAAAATTATGTGTGTGTGTGTGTGTGTGTGTGTGTGTGTGTGTGTGTGTGTACAGCCATCCCTTGGTAGACAGAAGGGAGGCTAGTTCCGGAACTCCACCAAAGTGTACCAAATTCCATATACTCAAGCCTCACAGTTGGCACTGTGGAACACACCTATATACAGTATAAAGCTGGCTCTCTTTAAATGTGAGTTTCACATCCCTTAAAAACTGTAATTTGCATCTGCATTTGATTGAAAAATATCTGCATATAAGTGGACCCTTGCAGTTCAAACCTGTGTTGTTCAAGGGTCAACTGCGTATGTGTGTGTATGTGTATGTGTGTGTGATTTACAACCAGAGATGATGGATGTTGCTTCCAGGTCTGATCCTTAAGACAATGCTCATTTCTCCTCTATCTTCCTTTCTCTTTTCTATCTTCCATTGCACTAATCCGTCACGTGCCTGGGTGATGCTCATAATGTCAATGTTTAAAGGAAAGCTGAAGAGAAAATATTTTGCTGAACTATTTCATTAAGAAAACTTGCTCCACTGGGCAGGACTGCTTGCCTCAGGAATTATATTGAAAGAGTAATTTAAATTTTTTAATTTTTTAAAATTTTTATTAGCTGCATTTTTTAAAACTTTTATTAGCTCCAGCTTCACCAGCACAGTTTCTGTAGACAATGATGGCATTCAATACATATTTGTGGATTTAAAAAATTAGCAGTAACTCTATTTATTAAATATAAGGACTTATATTTATTAAATATAATAATCCAATGTTAGCTGATTGTAAAAACAATTTTTAAAACATTTAGTAATTATGAAAAGAAAATAAGTTGACTCTTAGAATTTCTAGATACTTTTATCTCTAAGTGAAGATAAAAAGTAATTACCTAATAACTTAATGCCTAATAGTTATATATTGCTGCATTAAAACTATCTCTGACTTAGTGGATTAAAATGAAAAGTTATTGCTTATTACTTGTCACATTGTAGTTGGCTGTCTGGGTGATTCCTGCAGGATTTCCATGGGTTCGCTCTTGCAGCTGCATTCAGTAAAAGAGTCACATGAAAGGAGAATCCTGTGTTTTTCATCCACGTGTGTGGCAGTTGGTGCTGGCTGGATGTTAGCTGGCGTCCTTTGGATCCTATCTCTGTGGCATTTTATCCTCACTAGATCTAGGTCACCATCCTTGCATGGTGGTCTCAGGTCAATATTCCAGATGGATGTTGACAAAATCAGCAAATGCCATAGAGGAACTTCAAGATTCTAGAAATCACAATGTCTTTTCTGTCACATGCCTTTGTAAAATGAACTCACAAGTTCTGGCCAAACTCAAAGTATGAATAAATAGATCCCATTTCTTCCAAGAAGGAACTTGAAGGAATTAATGGCTGTATTTAATCTATCACGGTGTGCCCTTTAGCCAACACATGAAAAATACTTACAGTCAACCAGGATTCTCTCAAAAATGTCTATATTATTATCATATTTTCTCTGATCACGATATTGACCAATCCCTTTTGATCAGAATTTTCAGGTATGGCTCCTTTTGATCAAAAGCTTGTTAACTTGTGAAGGAAAGTTTCCCCCATACATCCAACTTAGTTTGGGGAGACAGGAACAAGTAGTCACAATAGACACTGTCGCTCCAAAGGAGGAAGAAGATACACACATAGATGTCACTGATTGATAATTAAGATCCGACATCCAGCCAAAAGCCTATTGTCACTTCCTCAAACTATCCTCTCTGGTTACGAATACTCTCCCTGAGCTCTTGGTACTGCCCTCAGGGTTTCCAGATCTATCCTTTGAGAGACATGTTCTTTTAGATAAGGAATGTACTATATTTGCAATTATGTAGCTCTGTTAGCTCCCTTCCTGCCTAAATAAATTTTAAACTGTTATTGACTCTTTTATTTCAGGATGTCAATGTTTTTACTAGAATAACTGTTTTAAAATCTGAGATGGTTTCTCATGAATATCTCAGGGTTCATTCTATACTTAAATAACCACATCACTAATTATTTCTAAAATATGCTCTGTCTCCATTAGGTTTGGTTGAACCTGCTGTGATACCAATCGGGTAATATTCTTGTAAATCTCCTAAGGAGGACCTAACACCCTAAATATTTCTGAGATCATAACAAAGATCCAGATTTAGCCACATTATCATATGATTTTGCTCTAACATCATGTATTTCTTTTAAAAATCTCCTTCATGGAAAAACAGAAAATATGAAATAGCTTAACTTCCCAAGCCCAACACATCCTTCTGTATACCCTCTATGTTCTGCTAACAAACAGAATGTCTCCTACTTTAGGCCATCTCTCTAGAGATCTTTTGATCCAGATTCACAAGTTCATTGTGTGCTCTTCGCCACTGGCCATGTTATCAGAGACATCACTGCAAATTGCTGATTGTTCTGCAACTATACAACTTTGTTTCTTCTTTCTCCAGGTTCTATCAATCTCTTTGCTTTTTGGTCACTTACAGGTTTTTTTTTCCCCAAAGTCCAGGTGTTCCAAAATATCATATTTACAGGTTTCTTATTGCCTTTCCAGCCACTATCTGCTACATGGTATCAAAGTCAACATCTCCTATGTTTAGGTTTAATGTCCTGCACCGTATGTCTAGGTATTAATTTCTGCATTAGTTATGTATTACTGGGCAACAAACTCCCTAAAATGTAAGAGCTTTACGGTATCACAATTTATATATACGTGAGCTAGAAGAAATTTCTTTTAGTAAGTTTTGCCTTGAACATCTCATGCAGCAGCATTCAGTGGAATGTGACTGTGCTGGCAGGTTAGCTGGGAAGAAGGCTTGGCTGTCATGCCTGACAACTGGTGCTGGATTCACATAGGTTCCTACCTTCCATTGTGCTGATCCGGCTTTCTTCCACAGTGGTCTGAAGACAGTGTTTCAAGAGAGTGTAGGTGGAAGTTGTAAGGCCTCCTGCAGCCTAAACTCTGAAACGTAAAAGAAATAACTTCTGTTACACACAGTTAAAACTAGTAACAAGGCCAGGCCAGTTTTAAGAGATGATAACGCCGGGTGCGGTGGCTCAAGCCTGTAATTCCAGCACTTTGGGAGGCCGAGGCGGGTGGATCACGAGGTCAAGAGATCGAGACCATCCTGGTCAACATGGTGAAACCCCGTCTCTACTAAAAATACAAAAAAATTAGCTGGA
>NW_016107503.1:1777874-1869957 GCF_001604975.1 Cebus imitator
AAAAAAAAAAAAAAAAAAAAAAAAAAAAAAAAAAAAAAAAAAAAAAAAAAAAAGAGATGATAACATAGGCTCTGCCATTGAATAGAAGCATATACAAAAAATTTGTGGCCATATGCAGTCTACGCACTATTGTGCCATAAATTATTGGGTTTTTAAAATTAAATGCATTATGTTATTGTCATTAATATATTCATTAATTATTTTACCAAATGCCTATTGAATTTATTGTTCAATGGCATAATAGATGAAGAAGTGGAAAGAGCAAAGAGCTTATCTGGAATCAGATTTTATTTGGGGAGGGTACTGATGGAAATAAAAAATTAAGTAAGTAGCATAAGTTGAAAAATTTTGGAAAACAAAACAACTCAGATGCTGTGAGTGAGAGTGAAATGGGACGCTGTTTTGGAGAAAAAATAATTCAGGCAAAGGAAAGAAAGGCTAATGTAACAAAGAAGGCTAGAATGTAGTCAATAAGGTCAAAGAAGAGAAAGACTGGTGAATATGTATATCCAATTTATTAAGAGAGAATGTGGGAATACATGGGGGTTACAACATTGATGGGGCCAATATGTTAAATTCTCATAAAATCCATTGAAGATTTTTTTTTTTTTGCTCATTTTATTATTAATCTGTTGAGAAGACATTGGCAAATTTTAAGCAGAGGAGTTACATAGTTGATTAATGTTTTAAAATAGTCATTCTTACTTCTACGTGGAAAATAGACTGATTTAACTTTGGAAGCAGAAAGAACATTTATAAATATTTAAATTACTTGTGTATTATGGGAAAAATGATGACTCTCTGAACTAGGGTGTTAATTGATTTTTTTTTTAATAGGTAAAGTTGATGTGATTTTCTGAAGAATTGAATGTGGGAAGTGAGTTAAGCTGGGGAATCATAAGTTTGAGGATAGACCAAAGGGATAAACTTCATGTTTTAGTAAGATGGGAAAGAAGATGTTAGAAACAGATTGGGACAAGAAAATCAATAACTTTATTTTGGCCATGTTAAGATTTTGAAGACTTCTCTCACGTAAGGAAGTCAAGTGTAACGTTGGCAGTATGAAGTATGGATTTTATTGGAGAAAGCAGAGCTAGAAAAGTAAATTTATGAACTATCAGTATGAGGTTGGAGTTTCAAGTTATAAAATTAAATTAGAGTTTTTGGAGCTCATACATAAGGACAAACAAACCAAAGACCAAGCCATGGGCATTCCATATACAAAACCTGAAAAAAAGTCTATATAAAATATGCATGACCATGAAATTAATTTATACCCAAAAAGACAAATATAAAATAGTCTAACACAGAAATTTCTTTCCACTTTACATGTTAAATATTTAAACAATTGAGAAAAAATTAGGATTAGTTATACCCACTTGATTGCACTTTTGTTTACTATGTATCAATTGACAGTAAAGACAATTTATATTCCTAGCACAACATAGATTTATTTTAAAAATATTGGTTTTCTTAACACAAAGCTTCTTTTTTTCTCCAGCAGAAATCTTCAAACTCTGTAAATATGACATCTTACATAGTAGAAGTTCAATCATATTAGTGTTTAAAATGAAGATTTAACTGGACATTTATAGGAGTTATTGCTAATTGAAAATGCTATTTGAAGCATTTAATTTGAAGGACTACTGATTATTCTGATTATAAATCTAACTTTGTATACACACAAAAGCACATTATAAAATGTCTTATATTATTAACATTAAGATATCCCTTATTTGAATGAAAGGGCCTTCATAATCATAAAATATTTATATTAAGATTTATATTTTTACCTTATATCAAGAAAATTATTTTCAAACAAACATTTAATCTTTGGTGATTTAACATTATTCCTTGTAATTAAAGTTTTATTACAATAAATTTCTACTCAAATATTTTGCCTTCAAAATTATAAGTAAAAGACAATGTAATAGTAATACTATCTCTAATTTACAAAGACAACAGATAATTTAATACAAAGAAATTTAAATAATGAGGTTTAGTTATCCTTTCGTGGAATCTATTATGAGAGGTAACGAAAGGCAAAGGAAGTAATTTATTTTAATCTAGCAGAAGAAACACCAGGTATGGAATGCAGGGCAAATTTAGCCCACTGCCTGATTTTGTTTGACCTGAGAGCATAGAATGATTTTGACATTTTTCAAGGGCAGCACAATTTCTTTGAAAAAGACCATTTGCCAGAACTGTATGTAGCTCAAAAACCTTAAATATTTACTATATGGTCCTTTACAGAAAAAAAAAATGCTGACTCTTAATCTAGTATGTTGGTTCCAGATCAAACACTTTATTGGTTATATATTCTTGGATGAGTTACTAAAATTTTTTTGTGTCCTAGGTTCATTATCTGTAAAATGGGGGCATTAATAGTTTCTATTGTTGCAGTCTTATCAATGCACCTTAATGTAGCAGTTTCTCATTGTCTGAACTAGTACCCAGGGTTCTTTGTCCTACATCCAAGAAAATTTAGGAACTTGGACACAGGTGAGGTTGGAGTGAAAGTTTAATAAGTGAAAGCAGCAATCTCTCTTCAGTGAAGATGGGAGACCAAGTGGATTGCCAGGTTACAGCTACATTCAAAAGCTTTTTATAAGAAACTCCTCTCATCTCTGTAGCAGTTTGAGTAACTTCTCTTACCAGTAAAGTTGTCTTCGGAGCTACCCTTGTCTTATGCAGTTGAGTATGTCTCTAGGCAAGCACAAAGTGCCACTTCTCTTGTTGACATAACTGTGGGTTTGTTTTAGGTAAGCCCTCTCCTCTTTGTGCCAGTTTCCACGGAGCCCCCTGTGTACATGCCTGAAAAGGGGAGGAAACTTTTTCCTGGTAGCTCAGTAATTATACAAAGAACAAAGGGCTTCTGTGCTGGACCCTGTCCACTTATCTGTGTGCAGATACAGCTGAGATTTTTCCCAGGTTGTTTAATTTTCGCCAGTTGCTGTGACTTTTCAGGCAGGCTGCTTCTGCAGTCTGTGTCCCCCAAGTGATTTTTTCTTTCCTTCTCTCTCGTTACCACATAAGGTCATTGTGAAGACATACACATTTACATTTTCAAATTTCTTCAGATGTAGAAGAAATTGATAAATGTTGGCCCATACTGAACATTTGGTGGCAATATAATCTACAAAGTGAGTCATTTGATCCTCATTGAAGCAATAAATGGCAATCTGATTTTACAAAAAGAGTAACATTTTAGATATTGATGAGATTCTTAAAAATATTTAGGTAAGTATGTTAATAAAATTAATAAAGGAAAATTAAGTTTATATATGTATCTGTGTGTATTCATATATTCCTATTATATATGATCACGTTATATATATGCTTATATATATTTACAAATTATTAAAAATTAATATATAATATATGCTCATATATTGTTATATAGATGCTCATTATACATATATGAGCATTGTTTTATTTTTAATTTTGGGGGACATAGTAGATGTATATATTGATGGTTGACATGAGATACTTTGATACAGTCATACAATGCATAATAATTACATCAGGATGAATGGGGCATCCATCACTTGATTAAGTTATACTTTCTTTGTGTTACCAACAACCTAATGCTACTCTTTTAGTTGTTTGAAAATGTACAATAAAGTGTAAGTGACTGTAGTCACTCTGTTGTCCTATCAAATACAAGATCTTAATCATTCTCATTTTTGAACCCATTAACTATTCTCCCTCAACCTTCCACCCCGCTACCCTTCCCAGCCTCTGGTAACCATTATTCTATTCTATATCTCCACGAGTACAAATGGTTTAATTTTTAGCTCCTACAAATAAGTGAGAACATGCAAAGTGTGTCTTTCTGTGCCTGGCTTATTTTATGTGACATAATGACCTCTAGTTCCAACCATGTTGTTACAAAATGACAGCTTTTTTATGGTTGAACAGTACTTCACTGTGTATATATACCACATTTTCTTTATTTACACATCTATTGTCGACCATTTAGATTCCTTCCAAACCTTGGCCATGTGAATGGAGCTACAATAAGCATGAGAATGCAGATCTCTTAGGTATACTGATTCCCTTTCTTTGGAGTATTTGCTAGCAGTGGGATTATCTTTTCCTGTAGTACTTCTATTTTTGGTATTTTTTTTTTCAAGAAACCTCCAAGCTGTTAACATAGTGGTTGTACTAATTTACATTCCCACCATATGCAAGGGTCTCTTTTTCTCCACATCCTTTCCAGCATTTGCTGCTACCCGTCTTTTGGATATAAGCCATTTTAACTAGGGTGATATTATATCTCATCATAGTTTTAATTTGCATTTCTCTGATGACCAGTGACATTGAGCACCTTTTAATGTATCTGTTTGCCATTCATATGCCTTTTTTTAGAAACACCTGTTAAGATCTTTTGCCATTTTTTAATTGGATTACAACATTTTTTTCTATACAGTTGCTTGAACTCCTTATATATTCTGGTTATTAATCCCTTGTCACATGGATAGTTTGCAAATATTTTCTCCAATTCTGTGAGTTGTCTCTTCATTTTGATGATTGTTTCCTTTGCTGCATAGAATTATTTAGCTTCAAGTGATTCCATTTGTCAATTTTTTACTTTGGTTGCCTCTCTTTATATTATTCAATAAATCTTTGTCCAGTCCAATGTTCTTGAGAGGACATGGACTTTTAGTAGTACTGACATGTAGTTGCTCATAGTAGCCCCTAATGATCCTTTGAATTTTGACATATTGGTTCTAATGTCTCCTTTTTCATCTCTGATGTTACTTGTTTTTCTTAGCCTGGCAAAAAGTTTGCCAATCTTGTTTATCTTTCCAAAAAAACAATTTCTGTTTCATTGATCTTTTGTATTATTTTCTTTAAATTGTATTTATTTTTGCTCTGATCTTTATTATTTATTGTCTTTCACTAATTTTGCATTTGATTTGCTCTTGCTTTTCTAATTGTTTAGGATTCATTGTTAGATTGTTTATTTGAAGTTTTTTTTTCCTTTCTTTTACTTTTTTGATGCAGGCACTTATAAATAAACTTTTCTCTTAGAACTGTTTTGGCTGTATCTCATCGGTTTAGGCATGTTGTGCTTCTGTTATTATTTGTTTTAATTTCCTTTCTGATTTCTTCATTGACACACTGGTCATTCAGGAAAATGTTGCTCGATTTCCATGTGTTTATATAGTTTCCAAAATTCCTGTTATTGATTTCTAGTTTTATTCCATTTTGATCAGATAAGATACTTGACATAATTTCAATATTTTTGAGTTTTTTAGACTTGCTTTGTAGCCTAAATATGGTTTATGCTTGAGAATGATCCATGTGCTGAGGAGAAGAATGTGGAACGTGGATTATGCAGCCATTAGATGACATGTTTTTAAAATATCTCTTAGGTCCAGTTGGTCTACAGGGCAGATTAATTCAGATGTATCTCTGTTGATTTTGTCTGTTGGTTTTGTCTGTCCAATGCTAAAAGTGGAATATTGAAGTCTCCTGGTATTATTGTATAGGGTTTATCTCTCTCTTCAGCTCTGATGATATTTGGTTTAATTTCTGGGTAATCCAGTTTTGGGGCATATAATTTCTAGTTGTTGTATCCTCTTGCTAAATTGACCTTTACATCATTATTTAATGACATTCTGTGTTTCTTTTCATTGTTGTTTGTATCTTATTGTTAAAGAGAGTCCTGCTACCATGCAAAGAATACCAGAATTTATTCTTACTATATAACTGTAACTTTGTACCAATTTACCAGCCTTTCCCTATCTCCATAACCCTTTACCCTCTCCAGCCTCTGATAACCACTATTCTACTCAGTACTGTGAAATCATCTTTTTTAGACTCCAGATACAGGGTACATTTCTTCTGTGCTTGGCTTATTTCACTTAACATAAGGTCTTCTAGGTTTACCCAGGTTGTCATACGTGATAAGACTTAGTTGTTTTTTATGGCTGAATTTCATTGTATATTTACAGAAGATATTTTTATCCATTCATCCTTTGATGAGCACTGAGGTCAATGTTATATCTTTGGTATTGCTAGTAGTGCTGAAATAAACATGAGAAGGCAGATATCTTTTTGAGGTACTGATTTCCTTTCTTTTGGACTTACACACAGCCATGAGACTGTTAGATTATTTTGCAGTTTTACTTATAATTTCTTGAGTAAGTTTTATACTATTGCAGATAAGAGCTGCACTAATTGACACTCTCACAAATGGTATAAAGGAGTTCCCCTTTATCCACAGTCTTGCCAGCATTTGGCAATTGTGGATTTGATTTGCCTTTCTCTAATAACAAGTGACATTGAGAATTTTCCCATATACTTGGCTATTTGTATGTTTTCTTTTGAGATTCTGATATTTTTATTCAAATCTTTTGCCCACTTTTAAATCAGATTATTTTTATTTTTTACTTTTTGCTATTGGGTTGTTTCAATTCTGGGTATATTTCAAATATTAGACTCCTCTGTCAGATGCATAGTTTGCAAATATGTTTTCCCATTCTGTGGGTTGTCTTTTTAATTTTTCTGCTGTGCAGAAGCTTTTGAGGTAACCTCATTTCTCTGTTTTTGCCTTTGTTTTCCATGCTTTTGAGGTCTTGCTTAAAAAAAATCTTTGTCCAAACCAATCTCATGAAGAATTTTCCCTATGTGTTCCTGTAATATTTTCAAGGTTTGGAGTCTCACATTTAAGGGTTTAAATAATTTTTGAATTCATTTTTGTAAGTGGTGGGAGATTAGCATAGTTTCATTATTTTAAAGTGGTTTTATAATTTTTCCCGCACCATTTACTGAAGAGACTTTCTTACCCCACTGTGTGTTCTTGGCATCTTTGCCGAAATCAGTTACTGAAATGTGTGAATTTATTTTGGAATTTTCTATTATTGTCCATTGGTCTATGTGTGTGTTGTTATATCAGTATCACGTTGTTTTGTTATAATTGCTTTGTAGCACATTTAAAAGACAAGTAGTATATGCTTCCAATTTTGCTCTTTTTGCTCAAGATTCCTTTGGATATTCAGGGTCTTTTGTAGTTCAGTACAAATTTTAAGATTGTTTTCAGTATTTATATGAAAAAAATGTTATTTGTCTTTTGATAGGGGTTGCATTAAATCTGTCAATCCCTTGGTAATATTGACATTTTAAAACTATTATTTTAATCTAGAATAATGGAATATAATTTTATTTATTTGTATCCTCCTCAATTTATTTTATTAATATTTTATAGTTTTCCTGTTAGCTATCTTTTACTATCTTGGATAAATTTATTTCTAGGTATTTTTTTGTAGCTATAATAATAGAATTACTTTCTTAGTATTTTAGATAATTTAATTTTGATGTATACAAGCACTACTAATTTTTATATAATGATTTTTCCTGTTGCTTTACTGATTTATTTTCTAACTTTTTAAAATGGAATCTTTAGGGTTTTTCTGTATATAATTTTATATCATCTGCAAATAATTTGATTTTCTCCCTTTCAACTTGGATCTCTTTATTTACCTCTTCTGTCTGTTCTGACTAGGTCTTCCAATACTGTGTTGAATAGAAGTGGCAAAAGTTGACATCCTGTTCTTTTTTTTTTATTATTATACTTTAAGTTCTGGGGTACATGTGCAGATCGTATAAGATTGTTACGTAGGCATACACATGCCATGATGGTTTGCTGCACCCATCCCCCCGTCACCTACATCAGGTATTTCTCCTAATATTATCCTTCCCCAATCCCCCCGTGCCCTGCTATCACTCCTCTGGTACCCCCCACCCTCCAACAGGCCACAGTATGTGATATTCCCCTTCCTGTGTCCACGTGTTCTCGTTGTTCAACATCCACTTATGAGTGAGAACGTGCCACATTTGGTTTTCTGTTCTTGTGTCAGTTTGCTGAGAATGATGGTTTCCAATTTCATCCATGTCCCTGCAAAGGACATAACTCTTTCTTTTTCCAGATCTTAGAGAAAAAGCTTTTGACTTCTCCCAATTCAGTATTATGTTAACTGTGGATTTTCATATAATGACTTTAATCTGTTAAGGTACATTCTGTGTCTAAGGTTTTGTCCTTCATCCTGTTAATGTTATGTATTACATTTATTAATTTACCTATCTTGGCCTGTAGATTTCTGGATCTGTAGTTTTCTTGATCTCAGCTCACGACAACCTCTGTCTCCCTAGCTGAAGGGATCCTCCCACTTCAGCCTTCCATGTAGCTGGGATTACAGGCATCTGCTATCATGCCTGGCTAATTTTTTATTTTTAGTACAGATGGGGTTTTACCACATTGGCCAGGCTGGTCTCGAACTCCTGACCTCAAGTGATTCTCCGGCCTCAGCTGCCCCAAGTGCTGAGATTACAGGCATGAGCCACCACTCCTAGCCTAATGGGACACTCTTTCTTATTGATTCATTATCATTATCCATTTTTTGTCTGTTCAGGTTTACTATTTTTTCATGATTTAGTCTTGGTGGGTTGTATGTGGCCAGAAATTTATCTACTTTTCTCATAATTCTCCAGTTGATTAAATATAGTTGTTCATAAACGCCTCTGATGATGCTTTCTCTGGTACTTGGTTGTGATGTCTCATTTTTGTCTGTAATTTTATTTGAGTTAACCTTTTTCTTAGTATAGCAAAAGGTTTATTAAGTCTGTTTATCTTTTCAAAAAACCAACTCTTTGGTTGATCTTTTAATCTTTTTTAAGTTTCAATTTATTTCTGCTCTTTTCTATTTTCTTCTGTTACTGATATGTTCAGTTTATTCTAGCTTTTCTAGTTACTTGAGATGCACAGTTAGGTTGCTTATTATGAGGCCTTTCTACTTATTTGATGTAGGTATTTATTGCTTTAAACTTTCTTCTTATAATTGTTCTTTATCTCATAGGTTTTAGTGTGTTGTGTTTCCTTTTTCATTTGTTTCAGTAAATTTTAATTTGTTTTTCAGTCTCTTCATTGACCCATTGGTTGTTCAGGAGTATTTTTTTTTTAATTTTTATGTATTTGTGCAGTTTTTGAAGTTCCTCCTGCTATTGATTTCTACTTATTTTATTGCAATCAGAAAATGTACTTGATATGATTTTGATTTTGTTTTTATTTGTTAAGATTTGTTTTGTGATCTAACAGATAATCTATCCTGGAGAATGTTCCATATGCCATTAAGAAAAATATGTATTCTTTGGCGGTTGGATGGAATTTTCTATAAATTTGCATTAGGTTCATTGTCTAACGTTAGATTAAACTCTATTGTTTCTTTGTTGATTTTCTGTCTCTACAGTCTGTCCATTGTTAAAAGTAGGGTGTTGAATTCTGATATTAATTGCTACATTTGTTTTTTGCTTGAGGTCTGTTAATATTCACTTCATATATTTAGAGGCTTTGCGGTTGGGTGCATATATATTCATAATTGTTGTAACTCTTGCTGTATTAACTTTCATCATTATACAGTGACTTTGTTTCTTTTTACTGTTTCAGCCTAAGTCTATTTTATCTAATATAGCTATATCCACTCTTGCTCATTTTTGGTTTCTATTTGCATAGAATATCTCCCTTCTATTCTTTACTTTCAGTCTATGCATACCCTTACTGGTTAAGTGATTCACTTACAGGCAGCATATAGTTGAGCCTTTTAAAAAAATCTCTTCAGCCATTCTTTTAATTAAATAACTTAATCCATTTACATTCAAGGCAATTATTGATGTTTAGGGGGTTACTATCACCATTTTCTTGTTTGTTTTCTAGTTGTTTTGTATATTGTTTCTTTTTGTCTTTTTTTTTAACATTTTTCTTTTTGGCTAAGTTATCTTTTTCCAGTAGTATATTTTTAATCCTTGATTTTTATTTTTAGTGTATATATTATAGGTTTTGGCTTTTGATTGCCATGAAGCTTACAAAAATCATTCTGTAGTTATGAAATGTTATTTTTATACTAAAAACGAATTAACCTTAATCACAAAGAAATGAAAAAAAACCTGTGATTTTGAACTTTATCTCCTCCCAATTTTGAATTTTTGATGTCATAATTTACATTTTATATTGACCATGTTTAATGAGTTATTTCCAAAATAGCTATTTTGAATTCTTTTTCTGAGAATTCATGTCTCCATCACATTAGGGCCAGTCTCTGGTGCATTATTTTGCCTGTTTAGGTCCCATTTCCCTGAAAGTTCTTGATGCTTGTATAGATGTGGCGATGGCTTCACATGAGGGATTATGCAGGTATTCCAATCTTTGTAGTTTGGCTTTGTGCCTATTCTTTTTCACAGGGTGGTCCAGAAATTATAAATTCACTCACTGTTGTAGTCCCTGAGCCAGTGACCACTGCAACTATTTCAGCACTAAAGGGCATGGTAAGCCCAGGTTTTCTGTAAGTCTTTCAAAGGCTCCAAGGTTGGCTCAGCTTGCCAGCTTGTATGAACCTATGGAAGACCCAAAGAGGATACCTGGGCTGTGTGAGAATGCTGTCCAGGAATCCAAGCCTGGAAGCTTGTCCAAGTGTCCTTGATCAAAATAGCTCCCAGCTGGTCCCTGCACAGGTGCAATAAGATCCTGACAGCAGCATGAGAGGCTGGAGTTGATACTTGGCCCATCAAGGTCTGCTGTGGCATGGTGGCTGGTGAGCCTGTCTTATTGGCTCAGACAGGCACTTACCTCCCAGCAGATCTTTGCACAGATGGAATAGCAGATACTGCAAAGCAAGGGGCCTGAGCTGAGACTGCGTCCCCTCAAGCCCTTCATGGAGGCTCAGATTCTTAGGCCACAAGATATGAGTGAGTCTCCCTTTAATCCTTATGTGAGCAGTTGTGAGCTTACAAAGCAACATTCAGTTTTATTGCTGAGATCAGTGTCTTCATGGAGACAAGCGACTCCACTGTGGCACAAATGTTTGTGATACCTCTGGACCCCTAGATAGTTGGTTTTAGTTTCAAGCTTAAGGTCCAGTAAGGTTATAGCCAAACCCCTTCGTGAATCAGCTGTTTCCAGGCTTAATTCCAAAAGCACTGGCAGTGGATCTGCCACCTCACTGCCAGTCTGCTCTCTCAAAATGGCATGCTTAGTCTTGGACTTCTCAAAGTTATCACAACCTCCTACCTAAATTTTAAGACTATAATAAAGAGACTTTGTCTGTGGTTGGGTGCAGAATTCTTGTTGGTGAGGGCGTGTCAGAATGTTATCTCCTATTCTACCATTTTGCTGATATCCTAAGCATTATTATATATGCATGCTTATATTAGCTACCATGTCCTTGGTGCTGGCTACACACTAGAGAATGTGCTAATCATGTTATTTCTTGCATAGTACTCAAAATGACTGTGAAAGGAAGATTGTATGAGGCCTAATTTTTGGGAAAATGGTTGCTGAGATCATAATATGTTTGGAAGAATATTGTTGCAATGTGATCTCAGGAATAATATCTATGAGGGAATGCAGACAGAAGGATTGCTTTGAAAAAGGGGTTGAAGTGTGATGTAGTTGCCACCAGGACTTTCTTTTGACAGGTAGTTGAGAAGCAGGATCTGCCATTCTGTTATGTTCAAAACTGAAGCAAGGGAGGAAGGCCTTTTAATTCCCACTGAATCAGTCACCAAGTAGGGAGGTAAATTTGGAGATAGGCAGCTCCCTCTGGCTGAAAGAAATTACTGAGGAGAATTACAACTGTGAAAATTTAACTGGAAAATTCTTAGCAAGTGGGTTCTGTGTGGTACGCCACAGCAGCTGGTGCAGCTACCCTTGGTGGAGCTCCATTTCAGACAGTAAGTTGACCTCAGGATGAAGTTCTGCAAGGTTCTGTTTTGCCTGTTATCTGGGGAAGTTTGCATGAGGAGTAATAGAGATTCATTCTCAGTAGCTGGCAGTAAATGTAATTGATATTTATCATCTTACTCCTCTATTACCTATTTCAGATTCCTCTCAACATCAAACTAGCACCTTGGCTGGTTTAGGTGGCTTATGTGGTGAGGTCACTCACATTCTTAACCCTCAGAGGATGGCATCCCTAGTCACCATGCCTTTCTCAGTCTTTAGCTGCTGTACATTTTCATTAACTATCAAAACTAGGCAGTGAAGCAGCAAGAGCTACCCCAGGGGCCACACTGATGACAAACATATTATCCTCTGTTCCTTTTGTTTCACATTGGTCCTACCTATTCTCATGGTCAAGGTTGATTACTTTGCCAGGCTGGTTACTACTCTCTTCAAATGGTCGCTTGCAATAATGAGCTTGAAGATTTAACAATTTACCAATCAAAATCCCAGCAAGATTTTTTTCTTACAAAGCCTTAAGCATAACAAACATACATCAATGCTAGAAAAAATATACCAGTTACGTTGTGGAAATTTCATGAATTTAAATTCATGGTCATAGATAAGTGATTATATATTAGATAAGTGTATTTTCAGCAAGTTCATGAGTTCTATATTTACATTAAAAATTGATAATCACTAGCATTTATAAGATATTGGACAGTCGGTATACTTTATACTGCTATTAAGAATGTAAATTTGATATAAACTTACAGGTGAGAATTTTATAAATAACTATTTACATTAACATATATGTGTGTATATATATATACTTTAGACCCTCAATTTTTCTTCAAGAAATATATACTAGGGACATGGAAACACCAAATGTTTTTAATTTCTTACTATTGAGTAATGTATTATTATCAGAAACCATCTAGATTACAAGGATTAGCTATTATATGCTATCAGGAAAATCCCATGCAGCAGCATGAAAAATATATAAATAATACTGGCTTAAAAACAGAAGTATTGAGTGTCTGATTCAATATAAAAAGAATTATAAAAACATATTCAGGTCTTGGAAAGTTCTGGAATATGTACCAAAATGTTAACATCAGTCTTGTTTTTAATACAGTTGCAAGTGATCTTTGCCTTCCTATTTACATATTTCTGAAGCTATTTTTAAACGCACTTGCATTAAAATTTAAACACACAAAAAAATGATTTCCTTCGTGGTTATTTTCATTAAACTTTCTAAATGCATTGCCTAGATTTGTATAGAACAAAATTTATTAGTAGTAATTAAATTGTCTAACCAAGGAATTCTTAATCGTAGAAAAAGTAGTTGCTACATAAAATAGTTTAAAATCTCTTTTTGTATTAGTAGTGTTATATTTCCCTATCCCATTGAAGTCAGATAGATTTTGACTTGTCTTGGTTACCAAAATGTGAGTATCCAGACATGCAATTTTTTTCCTGGTAGAAGCTTTAGAAAGCAAGCATGAACCGTTGTGTCTTCTCTTGGCATTGCAATGTTCTAGCTTGTCGCTCTTTCCTCAGCTCAGAACATACAGATGCGAGAACACAGAGGAAACCTCCTAACCAAACTGCAAAGAATATGCAGAGTGAGAAAGAAATAACCCTTTGTGGTTTATATATTATCTTCTTCCTCTACCTAAATATAGATACTTCTTAAAAAGACTTACTTATCACAGTGATATCAAATTTATCTTCAATATTTGTAACTGGATAGATCATTTTAATATGTGTTATAGAAATTGAATTAAAAGAGCTTCCAAAGTAAAGTTTAAACCACTTTCCATTAGGTTAATTTGAAACTTGTAATATTTAAATTTAAAAAGTTGTTTTAGAGTGGAGATCAATAAATAGTTTTTATTCCATTTGCGGTCTAGTTAAATAGCTAATTATTTTTGTTTTTATGTTATTTTTGTCATGGGAATGAAAAAGGAATTACAGAAATAGATGTTTTGAAAAGATAAGATGGGAAGAAAAAGTCTGTAGTGAGAATTGAAATTCTGTAGCATGTAGTAAGAGACAAGAAATACCCCTTGAGGTGAGTTATTAGAGTTCAAGCTGGGGAGATAAAAATAAGTAAATGTGAAAAGATATAAAATGAAGCTGTTATTTTTATGCATTTGAAGTAAAGATTTTTCCAAAAATGTAACTAAGGAAAAAACATCTATTTAAAAGGAGTTGTTTGAGAATATATTTTATATAGAAGAAAACAAAAAATAAGCAAATAATTCTTTTAAAAATATTTTATTTTATTTTATTCTAAGTTCTGGGATACATGTGCAGGATGTGCAGTCTTGTTACCTGCATTGTAAATCAGGTCAAACGTGCCCTGGTGGTTTGCTGCACCTATCAACCCATCATCTAGGTGTTAAGCCTAGCATGCATTTGTTATTTTTTTTTATGCTCTCCCCCCGCCACCCCCGTTTCTAACAGAGCCCAGTATGTGTTGTTCCCCCTCCTGTGTTCTCATTTTTCAGCTCCCACTTATAAGTGAGAACATGTGGTGTTTGGTTTTCTGTTTCTGTGTTACTTTGCTGGGGATGATGGCTTCTAGCTCCATCCATGTCCCTCCAAAGAACATAATCTCTTTCCTTTTTAGGCTGCATAGTATTCCATGGTGTTATGTACCACATTTTCTTTATCTGGTATATCATTGATGGACATTGGGTTGATTTGATATCTTTGCTATTGTGAATAGAAGCAAATAATTCTTGATTTAAACAGAGGCACATGACAAAATAAAGAGCAGGTTGGTGTGACCAAATCATAAATAAAAACACAACTTTCTGCTGTTTCTTATTTTTGCCTCATTAAGACTTCTCTTCCTCTTGTTTTTTTTCACTGCCGCGATAAGATATATAATGTATGATTATTGTTCCTATAACATTCCACTTTGCAAAATATTGAAATGTTATACTAAACTAGCATTTCTATTGGGCTTTGTGTGTGTGTATTCTTTAATTGTGAATACCCTGTATTTTACAACATTTCACTGTGCAAAACATTGGAATGTTATGCTAAACTAGCATTTCTATTGGGCTTTGTGTGTGTGTGTGTTCTTTAATTGTGAATACCCTGTATTTTAAATCAGGTCAAAGATTATCATTTGTTTCTTTTGGTGATGGCTACTTTGCATATTTGAAAAAGACATACTGTGCGTAACTGGTTTCCTTATACAACATACCAATTTATTTTTTAAATTTTAGTTAAGTGTATTACTTGCTCCATTTTTCTTTTTATTTGTGTATTTCTTCCTCTTGCTTCTCCTTGTCTTCTTTCTCCTGTTGTCTTCCCCCTCTTTCTCTGTCACTGGAAGTAAAAGTTGAAAAGCAAATGTGATCCTAGTTTATAAGTTCAAAAATGTAGGGCTATATAATCAATTTGACATGAAGCATAAAAAATATGAAAATTTGGATTACTCATGATAAATACCAATTTTATTAAATCTTCAGCCCAAATAATCTGCTAAGTAGTCATGAGACTGTGGCAAAGCAAAACATTTTATTTTAAATATTTTGACAGTATTTTGTCTACCATTCCCTTTGCTCCACTGAGAAACAGTTATATTTTCCTGCTTACAGTTGTGAGACCTAAGACAATAAGGAATGTAATTTAAACTCTGCAGAATGCTTTCAGCAATATGCTGTATGTTAAAAAAGAATATTCACACAGAGTCAATTAATCCATTGGATAATAGATCTTTTGTGTTCAGGTAACTAAATAAGCTACTCATTTAAAATATTTATTAGACCTTCTTTGTTTTTATTCACACTCGAGGTTTTCAAAGAAAATGACAGTCTTAATGTTTTCTCTAAATGATCTTCTATTATGACTTATTGTGAAGCTCTGTTTTATTCATCTGCTTAGGATAATAATAATGCTGGTTATTCTGAGGTTAATAAAAGGAAATGACATGAGACACACTCTCATTCCCTTGTGATAATTATTTTCTCTAGTATACAGCATACAGGCATGAGAAAATGCAACCCAGTGTTTATTTATTTACTTGTTTGTTTATTTATTCATTTTCTGAGACAGGGTCTCACTCTGTTTCCCAAGCTAGAGTGCAGTGGTATGATCTTGGCTCACTGGAATCTCTGCCTCCTAGGTTTAAGCAATTTTCCCATCTCAACCTCCCGAGTAGCTGGGATTACAGGTGCAGGCTACCATGCCCAACTAATTTTTGTATTTTTAATAGAGACAGGGTTCGACCATGTTGGCCAGGATGGTCTCCAACTCCTGGCCTCAAGTGATCCACCCACCTCGGCCTCACAAAGTGCTGGGATTATAGGCATGAGCCACCACATAAAAATAAACACTGCAGTTGGCCCCAGTGTTTATTTTTATGTGGTGACTTCTATATTAGTCGTTTTAATGTAATTACATTAGGTGCCACCTGCTCGCATTAAGTCAAATTTGATTTTCTATATAGTTTATTTGGACACTTGAGATAAATAAGCTATTTAGTTCTGTCAGTTTACTATCTTAGCTAATAGAATTTCTTAAAAAAATATTTTTCACAAGACAACATATCTTCAAATATCCTTTGATGCAATGTATTATAAAATTACTGTTTTGTTTTATGCTTTCTTAAAAGGGGGATTATGTAGATCATTCTTTATTTTCAAGGCCTTACAACATATTGAAAGACAAGATTTACTTTTGTAAGATGAACATTAGTACATATTTTGGGGGGTAAATTACAAAAAAAGAGAAAAAAGGATTGCTCCAGGCAGCTATATTCTAATGGATAGAAGCTGCTTCATGTCACATGACATTTTTTGAAGTAATTAATTCTGTCATTATATAATATTAATTTTAGAAAAGTATAAAACATTGACTTACTAGTTTTTCATATTGGACCAAATTCTTTATAATCAAATATAATGTGTAATAAATGCTTTATTTATTGGTATCAATGTCCTCCAATTAAAAGCCACCAGGACCACACACTTAACCAAACACAGCTGGCTTTATTGCTTTCTGCAACAAGGATTACATCTTCTTGGGCTAGGTGGGCAAAGAGAAATTTTCGTGAAGAGCCTCATTTCTATTTTATTTAAAACATTGGGCCTCTTTTAGGTGATTTTGGAGATAGCTCAATGACAGAGTGTCCTTTTTCTGGATTAGGTACTATTAGATAATGAGAATAATTCTGTAATCTGGAATTTTAACTTCATTCTAGTGGATGAGAAAAATGATACTGAGTTAAGGCTGTAATTGGTAAAGAAGTAACAAATTAACTAAAGAAAGAAATTGTTTTGTCATTGTTATGGTTAATTTTGTGTCAACTTGACTGGGCTAAAGGATGTTTAGATAGCTGGTAAAACGTTATTTCTGTTTGTGTTTGAGAGGGTGTTTCTGGAAGAGATTCACATGTGAATTGGTAAACTAAAAGGTTGGAAAGACTTTAAAGATGAATCAGACTGAACTTAATGACATGGACCCGCCAAACAGATTCTGCATTTAATGTTGCAACCTAGGAAGTTAGAAGGAGCTCACCAGTTTGTTCAGGTAGTTGGCTAAAACATGGAGTAAAAGATGGTCCACCATGAGCAAATTGGGTTAAGTTAGAGAAAGATATTCAAAGGCTTAGGGAGATTGAACTGTGGATTTGTCATTTAACATCTACTCACCACAATGGGTGAATTCAGAAGACATACTTTTCACTAATATTTTAAGAAATACATTTCTGAGAGGAGCCCCAGGATCCTTGAGGTGTTTCAAGGTCAGTTTTCCTTGTAGGGTAGAACATACAGTTGGAACTGCAGCCACTCAACTGGAAAACCTAAATACAATGACAATAATTGGATCCCTGAGTGAGTCTAAGTGGTGACACTCAACCACCAAAAGCACGGTGAATGTGGTTACTGTAATCAATAGCAGTCAAAGCACAGATCAGAATAGTCCAATTAAGTCAGAACAAGGGGGGAAATTTGCCAAGACGGCTGAATAGGAACAGCTCAGGAGCGCAGTTCACAGCGTGAGCGACAGAGGGTGAGTGATCATTTCCAACTGAGATACTGTGTGCATCTCAATGGGACTGGTTGGACAGTGGGTGTAGCCCAAGGAGGGTGAGCCGAGGTAGGGTGGGGTGTTGCCTCACCCAGGAAATGCAGTGGCCTACCTGACAGAGGCCATCGGGGCCTTTTCCAGCCACTCCAGCACTCTGGTTCAGATATTGCACTTCTCCCATGGTCTTTATGTCCAGACCAGGAGACTCCCGCAGGCCGAGAAGTGCCATGGGTTTCCAGCACAAAACTCTGCACAAATCTGGGCAGCCATTTTAACTGGCACCTGGAACTCCTGCAAGACAGGGACACAGATTCTCCTGAAAAAGAGGGTGCTGAAGGCAGGGAGCCAGGTGATCTGGCTCAGCGGGTCCCACCCCCACAAAGACCAGCAATCTGAAGCAGACTGGTTCGAGAGTTTCAAAGCCAGCGCAGCAGTTTGAGCTTGACCCTGGATGGTCGAGCTTTGTTGGGGGAAGGGAGTCGCCATCACTGAGGCAGTCTGCCATTACCAATGCAATCCACCATCACCGAGGCAGTCTGCCATTACCAATGCAATCCGCCATCACCGAGGCAGCCTGCCATTACCAGTGCAATCCACCATCACCGAGGCAGCCTGCCATTACCAATGCAATCCGTCATCACCGAGGCAGTCTGCCATTACCAATGGAATCCAGCCATTACCAAGGCAGTTCTAACCTTACCCATGTAAACAAAATCACAAGAACGCTTACACAGCAGCTGGACAGAACTCACGGCAGCTCAGCAACGTCTCTTCAGGCAGATTATGACTAGACTTCCTCCTTGCTGGGCAGGGCATCTCTGAAAAAAGGCAGCAGCACCTCAGGGACTTATAAATAAAGCCCCACCTCCCCGGGTCAGAGTATCTTGGAAAAGGGGAGGTTGTGAGTTCCGCTGCGGCAGACTAGAATGTCCCTGCCCAGCAGTTCCCAGGGAGCAACAGAACTCACAGCTCAGCACTTGAGCTCTGATAAGGCACAGACTGCCTCCTCAAGCAGCTCCCTGACACCCATATATGCAAAGAGACATCTCATAAAGGAGAGCTCTGGCTGACATCTGGGGGGTACTCTCCTGGCACAAAGCTCCCAGAGGAAGAAATAAGCAACAATCCTTGCTGTTCTGCAGCCCCATGTGTGATTCCAGGCAAGCAGGGTCTGGAGTGAACTTCCAGCAGTTTTACAGCAGAGGGGCCTGATTGTTAGAAGGAAAACTAAAAAACAGAAAGAAATAGCTTCAGCATCAACTGAAAGGATGTCCACTCAGAGACCCCATCGTGATGTCACCAACTTCAAAGACTGAAGGTAGATAAATCCACAAAGATGGGAAGAAACCAGTGAAAAAAGAAAGAAATCACCAAAACCTAGAACGACCCTCCCCCTCCAAGGGATCACAAGTCCTCACCAGCAAGGGAACAAAACTGGATGAGAATGAGTTTGACAAATTGACAGAAGGAGGCTTCAGAAGGTGGATAATAACAAACTTCTCTGAGCTAAAGGAACGTGTTCTAACCCAATGCAAAGAAACTAAGAACATTGAAAAAAGGTTAAACAAAATGCTAACTAGAATAACCAGCTTAGAGAAGAACACAAATGACTTGATGGAACTGAAAAACAGCACAAGAACTTTGTAAAGCATACACAAGTTTCAATAGCCCAGTCAGTCAATAGCCAATCAATCTGATATTTTCTGAAAGGATATTAGAGATTGAAGATCAATTCAGTGAAATAAAACGAGAAGGCAAGATTAGAGAAAAAAGAGTGAAAAGAAATGAACAAAGCCTCCAAGAAATATGGGATTATATGAAAAGACCTAATCTATGTTTGATAGGTGTACCTGTATGTGACGGGGAGAATGAATCCAAGCTGGAAAACACTCTTCAGGATACTATTAAGGAGGACTTCCTCAACCTAGCAAGGCAGGCCAATATTCAAATCCAGGAAATACAGAGAACACCACAAAGATATTCCTCAAGAAGAGCAACCCCAAGACACATAATTGTCAGATTCACCAGGGTTGAAATTAAGATAAAAATGCTAAAGGCAGGCAGAGAGAAAGATTGTGTTATCCATAGAGGGAAGCCCATCAGACTCACTGCAGATCTCTTGGCAGAAACCCTACAAGCCAGAAGAGAGTGGGGGCCAAAATTCAACATCCTTAAAGAAAAATTGTTCAACCAAGTATTTCATATCCAGCCAAACAGCTTCATAAGTGAAGGAGAAATAAAATCCTTTATGGGCAAGCAATTGCAGAGAGATTTTGTCGCCTCCAGGCCTGCTTTACAAGAGCTCCTGAGGGAAGCACTAAATATGGAAAGGAACAACCACTACCAGCCACTCCAAAAACACACCAAACGTTAAATACCATCAACATAATGAAGAAAATGCATCAACTAACAGGCAAACAACCAGCTAGTATCAAAATGGCAGGATCAAATTCACACATAACAATATTAACCTTAAATGTAAAGGTGCTAAAAGCCCAAATCAAAAGACACAGACTGGCAAATTGGATAATAAGTCAAGACCCATCGCTGTGCTGTACTCAGGAAACCCATCTCATGCACAAAAACACAAATAGGCTCAAGCTAAAGGGATGGAGGAAGATTTACTAAGCAAATGGAGAGCAAAAAAAAAGCAGGGGTTGCAATCCTAGTCTCTGATAAAATAGACTTTAAACCAATAAAGATCAAAAGAGACAAAGAAAGGCATTACATAATGGTAAAGAATCAATGCAACGGAAGAGATAACTATCCTAAATATGTATACACCCAATACAGGAGCACCCAGGTTCATAAAGCAAGTTCTTAACAAACTACAAAGAGACTTAGACTCCCACACAATAATGGTGGGAGACTTTAGCACTCCACTGTCAATATTAGACAGATCAACAAGACAGAAAATTAACAAGGATATCCAGGTCTTGAATTCAGACCTGGACCAAGTGGACCTTGTAGACATGTACAGAACTCTCCACCCCAAATCCACAGAATATACATTCTTCTCAGCACCACATCACACGTACTCTAAAATTGACCACATAATTGGAAGTAAATCACTTCTCAGCAAATGCAAACGAACAGAAATCATAACAAACAGTCTCTCAGACCACAGTGCAATCAAGTTAGAACTCAGGGTTAAGAAACTCACTCAAAACCGCACAACTACATGGAAACTAAACAATCTGCTCCTGAATGACTATTGGATAAACAATGAAATGAAGGCAAACATAAAGATGTTCTTCAAAACCAATGAGAATGAAGGCACAACGTACCAGAATCTCTGGGACACATTTAAAGCAGTGTCTAGAAGGACATTTATAGCACTAAAGGCCCACATGAGAAGCAAGAAAAGATCTAAAATCTACATCCTATCATCAAAATTTAAAGAGCTAGAGGAGCAAGATCAAGCAAATTCAAAAGCTAGCAAAAGACGAGAAATAACAAAGATCAGAGCAGAACTGAAAGAGATATAGACACAGAAAAAGCCCTTCAAAATAATAAATCTAGGAGCTGGTTTTTTGAAAAGATCAACAAAATAGGTTCATTGCTAGCCAGACAAAGAAAAAGTAAAGAGAGAAGAATCAAATAGATGCAATAAAATTTGATAAATAGGATATCACCACTGATTCCACAGAAATGCAAACTGCCATCACAGATTACTATGAACAACTCTATGCACATAAACTAGTAAATACAGAAGAAATGGATAAATTCCTGGACACAGTTTATAATAGTAAAGAGTTGGAACCAAGCCAAATGCCCATCAAAGATAGACTGAATAAAGAAAATGAGGCATATATACACTATGGAATAATATGCTGCCATAAAAAAGGATGAGTTCATGTCCTTTGCAGGGATATGGATGAATCTGGAAACCATCATTCTCAGCAAACTGGCACAAGAACAGAAAACCAAACACCGCATAAGTGAGTTCTCACTCATAAGTGGGTGTTGAACAACGAGAACACAAGGACAGTGGGGTGGGAACATCACACACTGGGGTCTTTTGGGGGGTGGGGGGCTAGTGAAGGGATAGCAGGGAGTGGGGAGGTTGGGGAGGGATAACATTAGGAGAAATACCTAATATAGGTGACGGGGGAATGGAGGCAGCAAACCACCAAGGCATATGTATAGTTATGTAACAATCCTGTAAGATCTGCACATGTACCACAGAACTTAAAGTAGATTTAAAAAAATAATAATAAAATTAAATGAATTTAAATAAAAATACAGACTAATGGCATTGACTAGCTAATCATAGCATTACTCAAAGAGAAATACACAGAAATTGTATCGAATTCTTACTGGATCTGTATAAGCAGAAAAGTACTAGGTCAAGTGATGTCCAGTCTAACTTGAATCATAAAAACAGAAGTTATAGCTATCTGATACAACAGATAATTAAGGTTAAATGAGGTCATGAGGCTAGAGCTCCCGTAATTAGGTTAAAGCCCCTATAAGACGAAGAAGAGAAACCAGAGCCCTCCTTCTCTCCCCAGCATATGAGAACACAATAAGAAGGTAGATATCTACAATCTGGAAAGGGAACCCCTACCACAAACTGAATCTTCCAGCACCTTGATCTTGAATTTCCCAGTATCCAGAATTGTGAGCCATCCAGTATATGATATTGTGTAATTAAAGACAGAGCTAAGACAATAATCAAATATTTAATTCTTAAATTGTGAATTATTATAAAAATTTGTAGTCAGGGTACGACATTAAGATTAAATTGACATTTTACTTATTATGATTGATGAAATTAATTCATAACGCCATTAATTAGTTACCTGTTTGAGACATTTCACTGTGTCACATGAACGTTGACATGGTGTTGCAAGTGACAGATCAATTTTTCACCTAAATTGAGCATAAGTCTTGAATCAAAGGATGTTTCAGAAATTATTACCGGTTCCTACAATATGCAGATGAACATGTGTTACAGGGGAAGGATAAAATATATATATATATATGGGAGTAAAGTTTATGGAGGGCAGAGAATTATAGAATCAGAGTCATTTTAATAAAGCAGGGGATCAAATTTTAAAATAACATGTAGAAAAACAGGAATTCTGAATGAAACGTTTGAAAAATATTCAGTAATTTAACACTATACTATAAGCAAGTGTTTAAAAAGGGCAATGCAGTTTACATTAAGAGCTTCAATAACAGGTGAATATTTTAGCTCTGATGACTCAGCAAGAAAGAAACAGGCCACTAGATGTCTATTAAGGCAAAACAGATTTCTATCAGAACTCATTACATATTATTTATATGAATATAAAATGTCATTTATATATTAAATATATATATATAATATATATTTTATATAAATATATATTTATATAAATATAAATATAAAATGTCATTTCTCATTACATAAATGTTTTCAGTCTTTTGCAACAATCCATTTTTGCATAAGTGCCAATCCCAGGATCAAAGTATTTTCAATTATTGTTCACTATTGGTAGCTAGCCCAAGAGAGACTTTCTAGTAAAAATCCTAATCACCCAGTTGGAGAAAGGTGGAAGCAACAGTCTACATGTTCTGTCAATGCAATCTGTTTCTGCCTCTGTATGCTACATATTACAAAAGTGCCACTCAAGCAGTTACATACAAATGTGTAATCAAAGATGATGAAAATACATTGTGTGACATGTGTGCATGTGCACCTGTGTGTGGTCGCACAGTGAATGACCTCAGGGTCCCATACAGTCAAATGAATATTGAATTAACATAGTTTATCTATAAAATGTAGCAGCGAATATGTACTGGTGGTATTTATGAGATCTTACTCATCAAACTATAACTTTATTTGTTTACGTATCCAATCATTATTGAATATTTGCACTACCCATTGTGATTAGCACACTCACTAGTGTGCTAAATGACAGTGGCCACATATGGATTATTTTCTCAATATGTTTCTGACTAGTAGAAGGGACACTTGCAACATTGGACAGGAATAGAAACATGTCAAAGTAGAGAGGAGCGCAGAAAACGGAAATGTTATCTCATACAGGGGTTTGTTCCTACATAAAACATTCAGGAAAATAAAATGGTATTTGAGGTTAGGCTGGAAAGATAGTGAGGCAATGACATTTTTATATTTGGAGAAAGTAGAAAGGGCATTCAGGATTGCAATAAGAGCAAGAAAAAAATTCCACCATGAAGTGAAGCACTGAAAGCATTAAAAATAACTACAGTTGCAGAAATAGATACACAATAAGAAAAGATATAAACTGTGACATCAGTAGCATAAAATTTGGGACAGTAGAAAAACTAAGTTTTTATGTGGAATCAAAGTTATCAGTTAAAAATAGACTTATAACAATAGATGCATGTTTATGTACACTTTGTAGTAATCACAGAGAAAAAATCTGCAGCAGTTACAAAAGATTAGAAACAAAATCAAAGTGGCAACAGTAAAGTTTTTATCTAGGGAACCTAAAGAAGAGAGTACTTTTTTGATTAGTCTTATTTGTTTGTCATTGTATTTGAGATTGGCAGTACTAAGCAGTAGTTAAGATCAAGAAATCTGGAGCCAAACTTTCTAGATTTGAATTTCTACTTCCTCCAATTAATGATGATATGACTTTAGCTAAAATTACTGCATCTACTTTTGCTCTTCTCTAACAAGTGCATGATTCTGTGTGGTAGGGGAATACTAAAATAGTTCTCAAGTTTTCTGCCCCCTGGTATACAGGTCTTATGTAATCATCTTGTCTTCCGTAGAAACTGAACCATGAATAAAATGAAATATCACTCTCATGAATTTATTGTTAGGTAGTCAGAGGGATTTTGAAGATATAATTAAGGTCTCAAATAAGTGGATTCTGAGTAAATCAAAAGAATCATCCTGAATGAGATTAATCTAATCAGGCAAGACTTTTAAAGCATGCATAGAACCTTCCTTACAAGAAATGCTAAGGGAGTTTTTCTAGTTGGAACAAAAAGGTGATAATTTGCAACATGAAAACATATAATAGGATAGAACTCACTAGTAAAGGTAAGCGAGTAGTCTAGTCCAGAATACTGTAATACTATAATTGCAATGAATTCTGTTTCACTGTAGGAAAAGTTAAAAGACAGAAAGCATTAAAAATAACTATAGTTGCAGGAATAGGTATACAATAAAAAAGATATGACATCAGTAACATAAAATTTGGGACAGGTAGTAAAAGTAAGTTTTTGTGTGGAAGCAAAGTTAACAGTTTAAAATAAACTTTAATAACAGTTGTATGTTTTTGTACACCCCATAGTAATCAGAAAGAAAAAATCTGTAGTAGTTACAAAAGATTAGAAAGAAAATCAGAGCAGCAGTGGTAAAGTTTTACATGTCAAGAATTATTTTAAATGTAAAGGTAAATAGAATGGCTAAGCAGATTAATATTTAAAAACAAAATAAGAACTAACCATTTGCTTCCTACAGGAGACTCACTTTAGCTTAAAGGATACACATGGGCTGAAAGTGAAAAGATGGAAAAGGTATTCCATATAAATGATGACCAGATGAAAGCAGGGATGGCTATACTTGTATCAGATAAGAGATATTTTAAGTTAAAATTGTCACAAGAGAAAAATAAAGCCATGACCACTCAGAGTGGCTTCAACCTGTAATCCCAGCCCCTTTGAGAGGCTGAGGCAGGAGGATTGTTTGATGTCAGGAGTTTCAGATCAACCTGCACAACACAGTGAGACCCCATAGCTACAAAAAAATTAAATAATTAGCCACGTGTGGTAGTGTGCATCTGTAATCCTTGTTCCTCAGGAGATTGAGGCAGAAAGATTCCATGAGCCCAGGAATTTGAGAATGCAGTGAGCTATGATCACACCACTGAACTTCAGCCTTAGTAGCAGAGCAAGCCATGGTCTCTAAAAAATAAAAAACGTTCAGGGTGGTCACAGTGGCTCATGCCCAGAATCCCAGCACTTTGGGAGGCCAAGGTGGGTGGATCATGAAGACAGGAGATTGAGACCATCCTGGCTAAAACAATGAAACCTGTCTCTACTAAAAATACAAAAAAGTAGCCGGGTTTGGTGGTATGTGCCTATAGTTCCAGCTCCTCAGGAGGCTGAGGCAAGAGAATCACCTGAACCTGGGAGGTGGAGGTTGCAGTGAGCCTACATAGTGCCAGTGCACTGCAGCCTGGGTGACAGAGCAAGACTCTGTCTACATAAAGTAAAATAAAATAAAATATAAATTTAAAAGGTCATTATATGATGATAAAGAGGTCAATTTATCAAGAGGATATAAGAATTTTAAATATATATGCACCAGTATCAAAGCACCTAAAGATATAAAGCAAATATTAACAGAACTGAAGGAATAAATAGATAGCTACAGAATTATAGTAGGAGACTTTGATATTCAACTTTTAACAATGAATAGATTATTCAGGCAGAAAATCAACAAAGAAACACCAGAGATAAACCTCAGGCTAGATCAAATGGACCTAACAGACATTGACAGAACATTCTATCAACAGCCACCGAGCACTCACTCTTTTCAACGCCATACGGAACAATTCTCTGAGGAAGGCCTTTTTGCTATGCCCTCAGATGGCAGAAGGTAGAAGGTCAAGAGAAGAACAAATTTGGTGTCCACTTATGGCAAAAAAGCAGAAGAGAGAGTACTCCCTCCTACAAGCCCTTTTCATACTGGCATCAATCCACCCAAAAGAGTAAAATCTACGTGACCCAAATACCTCTTAATAGTCCCCACCTACCATTGTACCAATATTGTTGCATTAATAATCGAGTTTGTATCCCATGAATTTGGGGGTACACATTCAAACCATAGCAATTACATTGATCAATTTGCATATGATGAAACAACATTGCATTTCAGGGACAAATCTCACTTTATTATAGTGTGCGATACTTTTAGTGTGCTGTTAAATGTGGTTTTCCAGCAGTTTCCTGATGCTTTTGCATCTATTTTTATCAGAGACATTAGCTTATAATATTTTTTTGTAATTTTATTGTGTGGCCTTAGTATCAAGACAATACTGAGCTCACAAAATAATTTTGACAGGGTTCCTTCCTCTTCAATTTTTTGGAAGAGTTTCTTGAAGGATTGGTGTTAATGCTTCAAATGTTTTTTAGAATTCACCAATGAAACTATTAGGTCCTAATTCTTTGTGGAGACATTTTTTATTATTGATTCAATTTTTGTAGTCATCTATTAGGTTTCCTATTTTTTCATGATGCAGTCTTGGTAGGTTGAATGTTTCTTGGAATTTCTCTATTTATTCTAGGAAATTCAATTCACTGTCATATAATTGACATGCATGGCCCACATCAGCCTCTTGCATTCCTTTCATTTCTATGGAATACGATGTAATGTCTCTCCTTTTGCTTATAATTGCATTTGTTTGTACCTTAATACAATATTGGCCATATAAGGCAAACCCACTGTGAACAGCATACTCAGCCATAAAATGTTGAGAGCTTTTTGTCTAAGATCAGGTACAAGGTCAGGATGTCCACTTATGCCACTTTTATTCAATATAGTATGGGAAGTCCTGGGAAGAGCAATTAGGCAAGATGAAGAAATATAAAGCAGCCAAATTGGATGAATTCTTGATCTTCCTTATAGCTTGTTTTGATGATTTGAATTCCAAATACATGATAAAAATACACCCTCAAAAGTTAATACATTTTCCCTTTCAGAACTACATTGTAATCAATCATTAGGTTATAGGATTGAGACTTGTGAAATAAAAAATTTTAACTCATTCTAAGTCACCTAACTATGGTAGAGCAACTGTAGGGAAACAAAGAAGGCAATCAACTTGATTAAGATTTGGTGAGAAAATTAATTGTGGTATATATTCAAGATATACTTAATCAATAAATATAATAATAAACTAGTGGTGTTGTTAGTAAACTGTGGGCAGGGTGTGTGTGTGTGAAACAGGTGGGAGATAAAATCCTTTCATTGTAGCATCTGCCAGTTTCTATGGTGTAAATTTTCTAGCATGTCTGTTTCCAAATTTATTTATTTATTTATTTATTCACTCACTCATTCATTCATTCATTCATTCATTTAAAGGGGATTTTATTACTTGTAACAAGTAAGGAGAACACTGGGAATAGTCCCCAAAGCTGGATCAGGTTTTATAAGGTTAGGGTAATGAGCTATGACCTGATTGGCTCTTGCAATTAGATGATGCCAGGAGATATGACCCGACTGGTTCCTACCATAGGGTGATGCAAATGCTTGACCTGTCTGTATCCTGGATCTGCTTATTAATCTAGTTCCCACTCCATGGTGCAAGCACTTTTTCTTCTGCAGTTTCACACTTGGTTCATCTGGAAACGCTTACTTTGATTTACTCAAGGGTCCATGTCAAAGTTCCACATGGTTGGGCGGCCTCAGAATCATGGCAGGAGGTGACAGAAGAATAAAGGCATGTCTTACATGGTGGCAGGCAAACTGGTTTCAAAATTTCTCAATATTTAACAATCTTGTCTCCTCAACCAGTCTCAGCAGGCTCCAGGACATTAAGGAATGCAACATTTTCAAAAACACTTGGCAAAAGATAGAGTCAATGGAAACCATAGATGGGAGCCCCAAATGAAGAGTTTGTCAGTATCAAATCAATTTTGTAAAAGGAGTTTATGGTGCTCATCAGATCAGGGAATGCCTGTTTCTCTAGTAGGGCAATTGATTGATTATGCAATTGTCATATCTGAAAGATTGATTCTGGGTAACCCACTCTTTTATGTTCATAAGAAGATGTAAGTAGACATCTAGTGATAAAATTGTTATTAGATAATTTGTACGTGATGTGTGTGTGTGTGTGTGTGTGTGTGTGTGTTGACATAAAGAGAATGAAGTGAGCAATCAACAGGGAAAGATTATTTTTCTTGTCTATTTGATAGTTATATATGCTGTTATAAATACACTGTCATTCTATTTTATACCAGAGTCTCTTATAAGCTTGACCTGTACAAGGTTCTTTACCAGTCACCTTAGAGTTCAGCTCTATAGGGAACTGAAGAACAACATCAGAAATAGGACCAGATGTTTGAATGATAATATGTAGGCCTCTGGGTTCAGTAAGTGATCTAGGGAATGTCTATGGTATACAGAAAATATAAAATTAAATAAAATATAAAATTATGATTACATCATCTTAGTATTCGTCATGTGAGATGGGAAAGCTGTTTTGAGTCTATTCTGAAATAAGGTGAAAGAGTTGAAGTGATACTAATAAATATATTCATACACGGAGTAAATAAAAGTAAGACTTGAAGGATTTGAGCAAATTGTAACAGCATGATAAAAGTTTATAAATAAAGAAATATATACTGTATGTAAATATATTTCATAACAAAAATTATTTATGATAAAATAGAAAAGTAGATAGAGAAAACAGATTGAAGAAATACATAAACACCACTTAAAAGCAGGTAACATTATTTAGGTTACCTAAATGTATCTGAATCATTAAGCCATTATCCACCCCTTACTTAAAAGGCAGTTACAGAGTAGTCCAAAGTACTCTTTAAGTAGACAAGAACATTAATTTTTATCAAAAAATGTGCACATTGTCATTTCTGTAGAAGAAAATCTTTTAGAAATGAATTATGCTAATAGTATGCAAAATGAAGTTTCATGAAGAGCTTTATCTTACACCATCTAAAGCATATTTTACGGTGCTCTTAGTGCCTCAGTAATTTTTTCAAGTTGCTTGTGATCAGAAAAAAAAAATACCTACAAGTTTGGTTTATTAAGCAATTAGTTTCAAACAACTTCATGTGTATAGTTGGCCGCCTGTATCTGTGCATTCTGTGTTCATGGAATTTTAAAAAATGGGCAGGACTCAGTGGCTCACACCTGTAACCCCAACACTTTGGGAGGCTGAGGCAGGCAAGTCGCTTAAACTCAGGAGTTTGAGACTAGCCTGGGCAATGTGATAAGAACTCATCTCACCAAAAAACAAAAATACATAAAAAAATAGTTGTGCATGTTGGCATGTGCCTGTAGGCCCAGCTACCCAGGAGGCTGAGGGGGGATGATAGCTTAATTGCAGGCATTCAAGGTTACCGTGAACTGTGATCGCACCACTGTGCTCTAGCCTGGGAAACAGAGTGACTCCGTCTTAAAAAAGTTTTTTTTCTAAATGAATGGTTACATCTGTATTCAACATGTACACACATATTTTTTGTCATGCTTCACTAAACAATAAAGTATAACAACTATTTATATGATATTTGCATATTAGGTATTATAAATAATCTAGAGATGATTTTAGTTATACATTAGGATATCCATAGGTTATATCCAAACACTACACCATTTTATATAAAGAACATGAGCATCTGTGAATTTTGGTATCCATGAGTGTCCCGGAACCAATCCTTTATGACATGGAATGTCTATGTATTTTAAATTTCTAATAGCTGTTTGAAAAAAAAAAAAAAAAAATATATATATATATATATATATGCACTGAAGATAACATACTATTGTTTTTCCTTCCTTAGATAACCGTGATTATCTGCCAGTGTGATATGTGCTTGTTGTGTATAAACAGCTTCAATTGCTACTTGATTTGTACCAGCTGTATTGTAACATTAAGTATGCAAATGAAACTTACATCCTTAGTGACACAGAAAAAGATAAAAGCTTGGAATAGACATAGTGTACTTGTGCCACCTCACTAGTCTTAGAAAGCTTGTATGTTGCAACCTAATTGGATAATTATAAAAAGAAACTAAACACTATGATTTTGTTTTTATAAACCAAAGGACCCTTTTCTTAGAAATTATAGTGTTCTGTAATTTTGTTGCCTGAGTAAATAAACTATGAAAATTCACTAATCCTTAATATTTTAATTACTACTGCAGACCCAGATTACCTTTCATAACTAAATCACAGTTCTTGTTTTGTTGCCTGCCCTGAAAACCAGCATCATGGACAGCATATTGACTCGACCTACAGCCGTTCCAGTCTGAACAATAATTAGTTACTTCACAGCACAGTATTTAACGATAGTTTCACAGTGGTTAGGGAAATTGGTAGGAAAATCCTTCAGGTTTTTGAATAATTTTTATTTCTGAATCATAAAAATGGACAATGTTGCCTCCAATACAGACTTAAGTGATTTTCAACAAAATAAAGAAAATGCATTCAGTCCTTGAGAGCTACCATTAATATAATGAATGGTAAAATTACCAGTTACAATCCTACCTTTAACAAGCTTTCAAAAATTTACTCAATATGATATCTGTTTAATTTATCCCTATAATCTTCAGAGATGATTTTTTAAAATTCAGCCTCATTGATTTCCTTATAGATGAAATGCACTGCCATTGAATTTCTTTTAGGTGCTTTTCATTATTTTAGTATGAATGGTGCTTACATATACTTTGAACAACTTTTTTTTCAATGATTAGACTTTATTCAAAGCAATAATAGCATATTAACATAGTGACAGGGTTGTGAAGTTAAAAATGATGATAATGAATCACTCATATAAATGACTTTTGTGGTTATTTTATAAAATCTAACTGAAAAAGTATTTTGCAATTATTTATTTAACTTCTTTTTTTTTTTCAGATTGTACCTTGATCTCATTTTTTTCTTTTTAATTTATTTTACTTTAGGTGTATACTATATCCAGCATTTCTCCCCATGTTATCCCTCCCTGCCCTCCCCACCCCCTGCTGTCCCTCCCCTACCCCCCTCAACTGCTCTCAGTGTGCGAGGCTTAAACCTGACATTCAGAATTTATTGCTTATATTTTCAACACATAGTTTAATATGACCATTTAAGTTGTGTGTGTTTGGATGTGTGTGCGTATGCTTACTATATAGTTTTTGTTTTGCTTCTCCATAAGCATATTTCAGGGTAGCTGTTAACCAATTCACTGTTAGATTCCAAGAGCATATGATTAGAAGAAAATATTAACAACAACAACTAAAGTATGACAACAAGTAAAAGACTCACTATTTAAAATCTTTAAAATGATTGTAATTCAGGAATATACAATCTGGTTTTGGGGATGCTGTGTTATTCCTCCATAATGTGAATGAATGTTGTTGATTTTCAAAATTTTTATGTAAAATTACATTTTATGTCACTTTACTTACGTTGAGTACAATATGTGCTTCTTTTTACAAAGCAGAATACTTATTTTTAATTCAATGCCATAAAGGAAATATTTGACAAAACAATTTTGAAGAAGTAGAATTAATGAATCAGCCATATAAATCTATATGGAAAAGGCTCTCTGATGCAAAGTGTATCTGTAGCCACTGGATCTAAGGTGAATTAATATTTTTCTTTTTGTCTATGTCCAACCTTGAGAAAATGACATTAGTTGTTAAGGTCTGAGGTTTATAACTTTAAAAATTAAAGAGTGTATTTACGTGATTCTAAGGAACCTTCTAGCTTTGAAAATGAAACGTAAATATGAAACTATAAATTCTGGTATAAATGATACATAATATCCTAGTAATATTATGGAAAGAGTTCAATACACCCTCAAAGTATAAAATACCCTATTAAACATTATCTAGAAATTTGAGCTCAGGATAGAGTAATAATTCTAGATTATTTTTGGAATATTACTAGATTCACTTTATTTTTGAAACGAAACCCATATTTATGTTATTTTCTGACCGTAATATCTATCAGACAAGAAACCAAAAGCAGTGGTTATTAGTCCCTTGAAATTTTTTCCTGTAGAATAGTTATTCTTTCCTGTGAATGACTTGACTACCTGATCTCAGGATCTAGTTGCATAGTGGCAACGATGTCCTGAGGATCTATTGAAAATCACGTCTCCTTTCTCATAAAGTCTGTGCAAGATAATTCATAAAGGCTAACCTGCCTCTGTTGAGCCATCAAATTTCCCCCCACCTTGCCCAATTGCATGCGTTATAAACATACAGAAGGAATATAATAGAGGGAACAATAGCATATGATACAGCAAGTAGGCAAATGTCAAATAAACAACTGTAGTGTTTAGAATTCTCTTCAGATGTTTTATAGTATTATAGAAAGCAGCTTATTACATGGTACTTTAAAAAAATTACAAAACTTGTGCAATTTCCATTCACTTGCAAAAGCCAAATAATAGTTCCTAATAACAGAGCATATAACACAATAGACATATAAAAAGCAATAGTCATTAAAATTCACTCTTTATAATAATAGGGAGCAAGCAGGTGTCTGGAACATAAAGAAACAACAGAAAATAGAGAACATATTTGCAATTAGAAATTAGCAGTACATCTTATGTGTAGATTTGTAAAACGTGAACTGAAATATTCAGCCACAGATATTTTCCTCAGTGTATATGTGTGTATATAAAACTCATACAAAACATCTTATATTAAAAACTTTTAAAATTTAATGAATGAATTGATAAAAATCTGGGATTCCATTTAGGAAAATATATTCAATAACTTAAAATGATAAACACTATTTAGTTAATTTAATTTAAAAGAATGCTTTTCTCAAAATAGAAAAATACAAACTTGACTCTCAGTTTTTATCCATAAAGCACAAATATTCAACATGAAACTGTTTGATTATTAATTAAACCAGTAAAGGCCAATTCTAAACCACCCATGCATATTTAATCTTCAATATCATTCTATAAGGCCTGGGAACATTAAGTATTCAAATCCCTGAATGGACTTCAGTGGGCTACTGCTATTAATTTGATTTTAGACTATAATAAATGCACGTCAAAATGACCATACGCCTTAATTTAATAATTATAATAATACAAACATAATTGAAAAAATTATGCATAGAGTCTTGCTGTCTGTTGATTTATAGAGTGGTTTGTTATATTTACAAAAATGTGTACAATTCACGTACAAAAGCAAAAATAAGTTAGCTCAGCAAATCCGTTTTCCTCATTGAATAGAAATCGTGCAAGTCTTTGCTTGCCTGGTCCAGCCAATGACAGCTGGTGAAAAGACTTAATGCTAATGAGTCCTTCCTGCATGAATATACCCATCGGTCTTGCTTCTGCAGCTCTGTTTCACTTTCCTTAATTTTTAGTTCTTGAATACGGATCACTACTTTTCCTAGCGATCTTAACACCTCCCTGGGCAGGTGGGGAACTCCAGTGAAAACCAGAGCTGCCAAAATCTTTTCTTCCTCTGCTTGGATGAACATACTTGCTCTTTGAGACCTTTAGTGCTATTAACCAGGTTAGCCTTTGTCTCTGCGTCCTCCAGTGTCCCTTTGAATGACTTGGAACTTCAGAGAAGACAATTACTGAGGAGATTGGGGTCACAGGTTTTTATTATCATTTTCTCTAGGTTCCTGGTTCTACTATGGTGAATAAACACTATTAGACCTTAATCTATGTTGCCTTCACAGTGGAATCTACTGTAGAATTTCTGATTTAACTGAACTGAAGCATTATCTTTTAAAAGCTTCCCAGGAGAGTTTGAGAAAGACTGCGTCAACGGTTGTACTGTGGTAACTAAAGAAAACATGTTGTTATCGAAAACTGCAATAGTTTTCAACCATCCTGAGTGAATACCAAATTATCCCAGTTTTTGACCGTCTGTAAAATACCACAGAATGCTTGACTGAGCGATCACATAGTCTGACTTTCGATAGTCTCTGTTATAACCCATTAAGTGTTGCAGACACCAACTTAAGGCCAAGTCTGGCTCTGGCCACATCCATGCTAGTCAAAGTTTTTCCTATAGACTAGTTCTCCATCGAGTTTGGTAACATCAGCATTATCTGGAAGCTTGTTGAGAATACAGAATCTTAGGCCTCACCCTAGAACTTACACAGTCAGAATCTATTTTTAACAAGGTTCTCTCATGATTTTCCTGTACATTAAAGTTTGAAAACCACTATTCTAGAGACCATCTCAACTGTGTTTGGAGAAATTAATTAAACAAATTCACTAGGACTTCATGTTTGGTGTCCACTTTACAGCATATATGTGTGTGTGTGTGTGTGTGTGTGTGTGTGTATGTGTATACGGTAAGTATATATATGCTGTTAAGTGTGTGTGTGTATATATATATATATATATATATATGAGCTGTAAAGTGTCTATATATATATCAGCTTTGTAAGGAGATTGCATCCAATGGTGATCTTTATGATTGTTTGAACCATTATGTCTTTAAAATTGTCCCCCATGAACTCTATCCTGGCTCTTCATTGCATTCTATGTCGTGCTCCATTTTGTAATAGAATTTGGGAATGCTTCTTCTAGTTTGGACATTATATATATGTATTATATATATATAATATAAATTTTATATTACATATAATTTAATATTATATATAATATTAAATATAAATATATACTATATATTATATATTACATAAATATATATAATATAAATATAATATATATATTATATATATATATAATAATTTTCACCTTTACGCTGAGATGTAGTTAGGAATTTCAGCGTATGAATAACAATGAAAGACCAGTTTGTCATGGATGAACCCGGAAACCCTCATTCTCAGCAAACTGACACAAGAACAGAAAATCAACCACTGCATGTTCTCACTCATAGGCGGGTTTTGAAAAATGAGAACACACAGACACGGTGGGGAGCATCACACACTGGGGTCTGTGGGGGGGAACTAGAGGACGGACAGCAGGGTTTAGGGAGTTGGGGAGGGATAACATGAAGAGAAATGCCAAATACAGGTGATGGGGAGGAAGGCAGCAAACCACATTGCCATGTATGTACCTACGCAACAATCTTGCACGTTCTTCACATGTACCCCAAAGTCTAAAACACAATAAAATATGTATTAAAAAAAAAGAAAGACCAATCTGCCATCACCTCTTTCTAGGGCAATATGGCAATTCAATTCATAAATGCAACATTTTGTTGTTTGAAGCTCCAATATTCCTGAAAGTTTGGCTCAGATATCATCAGTTCTCTTCCTCTGAGAATATCAATTTCTGTGCTGTTTCACTGACATGCTCTAATTTTCTATTTTTTTCTATTAATTTTTTCAGTTTCTTACCTCTACAGACAAATCCAAACCTGATCTGACCATAAGTTCCACAGTAGCATTCAAGTCTCCAAAATTAACTCATCTCTTCTGGACCAAGACAACATTGTCCTTAGCACTCCAAGCATATCTGATTTTAATCTTCATCATTTCTTCAGAGAGATTTAATGTATTAGGAAATTGAATTTCTGCATAAGTTTTTTTAAAAACAAAATCCTATCGGTAGCTTTGCAACAAGGTGATGAACCACATGTAAGTTGGAATTTTTTCCTAGTTGTTCTGATTGCAAATGCAAGATTCTCTTAATATGTGTGATTTTAAGAGTTAAAAAACAGATTAAAACACTTTCTTACGACACAGTTTATACACCGAAAAAAACTAAGTCGTGTATCTATTGTTTATTTAATTAACAAATAAAATTGCACATATTTATAGCATAAAACATAAAGCTTTGAAATATGTATGACATGTAAGATGGCTAACTAAAGCTAACGAACATATGTGTTCCTCACGTGCTTACTTGCAGTGAGGACATGAACTCTACTCTCTTAGTAATTTTCAAGTGTATAATACGTTGTTATTAACTGTAGTCACCACGTGGTACAGCAGATCTCTTCATCATATTCCTGCCCTCTAATTCAAATTTTGTATCCATTGTCCAACATCTTTCCAGTCCTCCCCACCTAATGCCCCCTGCCCTGGTGACCTCTAGTTTGTATTATTAACAAAAAATCCATTCTTATAAAGCTAAGGGTTGAGTCACCAGAAATTCAGAAGTGTGTCGGGGAAAAAAGAATGAAATATTTATTTTTATTGATCAATTTTCCTATTACAAAAATCCTAGGTGATTCCATGAAATCTCACTTGAACAATTTGTCCATCTTGTAAGAGATATTATTGCATTTTTACAATAAGAAGGGTTCTTCTGCTTTAATTTTCAATGTATATAACTTTTAAGTCATCCAAGTTTGTCTCGTACTAAAGGAAATCCCTTTATATATTCCTTTCATTGTCTCACACATTCATAAAACAAATGTTTGGTTGGTTACTAAATGTCAGTCATGGGATTAGCTGGGCAGGTGGTGGAAATAAAATGCTGAATAAAACACAGCTTTTGTCTTGCTAGACATTTAAATGTAGCAAAACATACCTACAATGAATAAAAAATTCAAAGTAAATAAGATGAGAAAATTGGGCACTATGAGAAGAGCAGATAGGGACAAAATATGTGGATCAGCATGGCTACCCTAATAAAATGAGGCTTAAGCTAAATACTGGCTGTTCTTGTTTTTGATTCATTCTTGATACGGGTTGGCTATGTCCCCACCCAAATCTCATCTTCAATTCCCACGTGTTGTGGGGGGGACCTGGTAGGAGGTAATTGAATTATGGGGACAAGTCTATCTTGTGTTGTTCTTATGATAGTTAATAAGTCTCTCTAGATCTGATGGCTTTAAAAAAAGAAGTTCCCCTACACAAACTCTCTCTGTTTTCCTGCTGCCTTCCATGTAAGATGTGACTTCCTCCTTCTTGCCTTCCGTCATGATTTTGAGGCTTCCCCAGCCATGTGGAACTGAAAGCCCAATTAAAGCTCTTTCTTTTCCAAATTACCCAGTCTCAGCTATGTCTTTATCACCAGTGTGAAAATAGACTAATATGGTAAATTGACACCAGTAGAGTGGGGCACTGCTGAAAAGCCATCTGAAAATCTAAAAGTGACTTTGGAACTGGGTAACAGGCAGAGGTTGGAACAGTTTGGAAGGCTCAGAAGAAGACAGGAAAATGTAGGAAAGTTTGAAATTCCCTAGAAATTTGTTGAACATCTTTGACCAAAATGCTGATAATGATATGGACAATATAATCCAGGTTGAGATGGTTTCAGATAGAAATGAGGAATGTGTTGGGAACTCTTGTTATGTTTTAGCAAACAGACTGGTGACATTTTTCCCCTGCCCTAAAAATTTGTGGAAATTTGAACTTGAGAGAAATGATTTACAATATCTGGTGAAAGAAACTTCTAAGTAGCAAAGCATTCAAGAGGTGATTTGGGTGCTGTTAACGGCATTCAGTTTTATAAGAAAAGCAGTGCATAAAAGTTCAGAAAATTTGCAGCCTGACAATATAATAGAAAGAGAAAAACCTCATTTTCTGGGGAGAAATTCAAGCCAGCTGCAGAAATTTGCATAAGTAACTAGAGGTCAAATGTTAATCCCCAAACAATGGGGAAAGTGTCTCCAGGGCATGTCATAGGTCTTCACAGCAGTCCCTCCCATCACAGACCCAGAGGTCTAGGAGGAAAAAGTGTTTAATGGGCCACACCCAGGGTCAGCGTGCTGTGTGCAGCCTCGGGTCTTAGTGCCCTGGATCCCAGCCTCTCACCATGGCTGATAGAGGCCAATGTAGGACTCAGGCCATGGCTTCAGAGGGTGCAAGCCTCAAGCCTTGGCAGCTTCCACGTGGTGTTGAGCCTGTAGGTACACAGAGTCAAGGACTGGGGTTTGGGAATTTCTGACTAGATTTAATAAGGTATATGGAAATGCCCGGATGTTCATGTAGAAGTTTGCTACTGCAGTGGGGGTCTCATGGAGACCCTCTGCCAGGGTAGCAATGTGCGGTCAGAGTCCCCACACAGACTGCCTCCTGGATCACTACCTACTGGAGCTGTGAGAAGACAGCCACCATCCTCCAGACCCCATAATGGCACATCCACTGACAGTGTGCCTGGAGAAACTGCAGACACTCAATGCCAGCTCGTGTAAGCAGCCAGGGGGGAGGCTGTACCCTGCAAAGCCACAGGGGTGGAGCTGCCCAAGACCATGGGAACCCAACACTTGCATCAGCATGACCTAGATATGAGACATGGAGTCAAAGGAGAACATTTTGGAGCTTTAAGATTTGACTGCCCTGCTGGAATTTTTACTTGAATGGGGCCTGTAATCCTTTTGTTTTGGTGAATTCCTCCTATTTGGAATAGCTATATTTACCCAATGCCTATACCCCCATGTGTCTAGGAAGTAACTAACCACACCCCTCCCTTTTGCAATCTGTGCCAAGCAGTCATGTTTAGAATGATTACTTAGCACTACATCACATTTTTTGAAAAGCAAACAAAAATTAAAGCATACAACATAACTTCCTCCAGTGAAACCAAAAGGGTGTTCAGAAATCCCTAATTACCTCCTTATCTCACTCCTTTTGTTGATCATTCCAAATACTTGCTAATGTCCTTTAACCTTCCTTCCGATTACCTCTTCAAATACAATTGATTTTGTATTCTGCTAAACTGAAAATGGAAACTACTAATAAAATATTCCTAAATTTTCTACTCCACAGCTTAGAATTTACAGCATCTGAGATCATGTGACCTACATTAAATATGCACCAATTAAAATCAAAGTTCTTATTACTGTTCACTAACCTCTGATTTTCATTTAGAGTTCATACTCTCTACCTTCTTTAGTGATCTTATTTTATTAGCCTTCTTTTTCTCCTTCAATTTCTGTTGAAATAGGGGTACTATTCATCCTCTTTTTCATAGTTTCTTGGCTCCATTTTTTAACAGTCAGTATCTTAGTTGCTACCCTCATTGTTTCTTATCTGAGATACTGCACTTAATGTCTCACTGGATCTTTGGATCAAATCACCCTAGAAACTTCCCCTATCCTATCCGCATTCCTCTACTTAGCACAATTCTAAAATGCAATCAGGAAAAGCCATGAGATTTCTTCCTTTACCAAAAATCCTATAAATTATTTCCATAATATTCAGGATATAATTCAAAATTTTAAGCCTGATACACTTATCTTTCTAGCTTCCTAGTTTCTGTACCCAACATACATTCCTGTTCCAAATTTCAAATCTGTAATGGCAGACATCGTTGCCTCTGTTGAAAGCGCCTTGCACAATCATCCCCCATCTCCACAGCTATCTTCCACGTATCTTCATCTTGCAATTTTAATTCATCAAAATTCAGCCCTGTATTCTGTAAATTGGCATATATTCGTTAAATCCTGCTTTGATCTTATAACTTGATTTTGATGTCACCTCTCTTGGTTTCTGTTATACTGTGTGACTATCTATATCAGAGTACTTATCAAATTTAACCTGGATATTTAACATATCCCTTGTTACTCTGCTGCAGCATCCTTATCTTAAGGACAGGACCTCTATATCTCCAGTGTCCAGGTGAGTTTCTGACTTATTTGAATGTTCTACAACTGTCTCTTGAATGACAAACGAATGAATAAATAAATGTAATATGATAGTTCAATTACAGTTACTTTCTCCATAGTCCTTGTATAGATCTAAAGGATTTCTCGTTTTCTAAATTGGAAGCATGGTAGAGCTGGCAATCAGAATAGTATGGTAGATGAGGAAATACACAAGCAAACAAGAAAAACATGCTATTTAAGCAAACTTGTAGCTTCTACTCCATCAGTACTTTTATATTAATTTTTAGTTCCTAAAAATACATGCTAAGTATATATTTTTAAAAAGATGGTGAGTAGGAATAACTTTCTGCAACCTCATGTTTACCTTTTATTTTTAAGATTTTCCCCATTAAAATAAATATATATATTTAAATGTTCGGCAGGCATATTGTAACACAATAAAGTATCTAGAATGTACCTATTGCCAAAAGCAATCTACAAATTCAAAACAATCCCCATCAAAATAACATGATCATTCTTCAGAGAATTAGAAAAAAAGCAATTCTAAAACTCATATGAAACCAAAGAGTGCACCCATAGCCAAACCCAGACTAAGGAAAAATAACCCATCTGGAGGCATCACACTACCTGATTTCAAACTGTACCATAAGGCATAGTCACCCAAACAGCATGGTACTGGCATAAAAACAGGCACATAGACTAATGGAACAGAATAGAGAATCCAGAAATAAGCCCACATGCTTAACAGCCAACTGATCTTTGACAAAGCAAACAAAAACATAAAGTGGAGAAAGGACACCCTTTTCAACCAATGGTGCTGGGATAATTGGCAAGCCATATGGAGGAGAATAAACCTGGATCCTCATCTCTCACCTTATACACAAATCAACTCAAGATGGTTTAAGGACATAAACTTAAGACTTGAAACTATAAAAATTCTATAAGATAGCATTGGACAAACCCTTCTAGACATTGACTTAGGCGAGGATTTCATAACCAAGAACCCAAAAGCAAATGCAATAAAAACAAAGATAAATGGCCAAAATCTAATTAAACTAAAGATCTTTTGCACAGCAAAGGGAACAGTCAACAGAGTAAACAGACAACTCATTGTGTGGGAGAATATCTTCACCATCTGTACATTTGACAAAGGACTAACTAATATCCAGAATCTATAATGAACTCAAACAAAGAAAAAAACAAACAAGGCCAGGCACGGTGGCTCACGCCCATAATCCCAGCACTTTGGGAGGCCAAGGTGGGTGGATCACGAGGTCAAGAGATCGAGACCATCCTGGTAAACATGGTGAAACCCCGTCTCTACTAAAAAAAAAAACACAAAAAAAATTAGCTGGGCGTGGTGGCACCCACCTGTAGTCCCAGCTACTTGGGAGGCTGAGGCAGGAGAATTGCTTGAACCCAGGAAGCAGAGGTTGCAGTGGGCTGAGATTGCACCATTGCACTCAAGCCAGGTAACAAGAGTGAAACTCCACCTAAAAAAAAAACCAAAACTAAAAACAAAAAAACAAACAATCCCATCAAAAAGTGAGCTAAGAACATGGCTAGATAATTCTTAAAAGAAAATATACAAATGGCCAACAAATATATGAAAAATACTCCATATCACTAATGATCAGGGAAATGTAAATCAAAACCATGATGCAATACCACCTTACTCCTTCAAGAATGGCCATAATTAAAAAAATCACAAAACAGTAATTGTTGGTGTGGATGCGATGATCAGGAATGTCTTCTATATGGCTGGTGGGAAAGTAAATTAATACAGCCACTATAGAAAACAGTGTGGAGATTCCTCAAAGAACTAAAAGTAGAGCTATCATTTGATGCAGCAATCCCACTACTGGGTTTCTACCCAGAGGAAAAGAAGTTATATATGTATGTATACAGCTAGTGCTTGACTTATGACCACGATTGGTTCTGACAGACCGGTCGTAACACGGTTTGGTCATAAGTTGAGTAGGCTATATGTACAGTACCGTGAAATGATGTTATAAAAATCTTTAAGTCATATTTTATCATAAGACTTAATGGTGTCCGTTTTTGAATTTGATCTTCCATCCAAATATATAGCAATTTCTCCATTTCGTGGATGGGCCCGCTTCATTGCTTTGTTATAACTGTTGATCGCATGGGTGCAGAACCTTTCACAACTTCACGAATTCTTTCTTTGTCTTTCAAAATCGTCGACACAGTCGAGTGTGATAACTTCGTATCACGTGTGATCACATTCACTTTCTTTTCTCCTTTGTACTGCTTAATTACCTTCATTTTCGTGTCAAGATCGATGGCCTTTCTTTCCTTCTTGGCAGGCTGAGGCGTAGACAACGACAATTTCCTCTTGGTAGACATCTTGGGAGGGGTTTGATGAAAAATATCCAAGACACAAAACACAAACTGCTGTACCAAGTCTGGGATAACAGTTGAAATGGTGCACATGGAGATGGTAGTGCTGCCGGAAGCTGGTCCATACTGTCATATGCCCAGTTGGGCAACGTTTGCGCTGCCAGATGCGGAGCAGTCGTGGCTAGCGATTGTGGTCGTAAAGTCGAATGGTCGTAAGTTGTATGGGCCGTAAGTCAATCAATACCTGTATACAGATACACACAATGGAATAGTACTCAGCCATAAAAAGAAATGAATTAACAGCATTTGCAGTGACCTGGATGAGATTGGAGACTATTATTCTAAGTGAAGTAACTCTGGAATGGAAAACCAAACATCATTTGTTCTCACTGATATGTGAGATCTAAGCTATGAAGATTCAAAGGCATAAGAATGATACAATGGACTTTGGAGGCTTGTGGGGAAGAGTTGGAGGAGGTGAGGGATAAAAGACTACCAGTATGGTGCAGTGTATACTGCTCGGGTGATGGGTGCACCAAAATCTCACAAATCACCACTAAAGGACATACTCGTGTAACCAAATACCACCTGTACTCCCAATAATTTAAGGGAAAATTTAAAAATAAAATAAAATAAAGATTTGCCTCATTAAAATAAATACATATTTAAATGTTCACAAGGCAAAATCTAACATGATAAATTATCTAGAATGTCACATTTATTTTGGGAGGAAGGTGGTGGAGTTGAATTAACACATCATTTTGACATGTGTTATTTAAAGCTGTGAAATGAATTCGTACTTGTCTTTCCTTATATTTTTAAAAATTTTCTTTCTATGAAGAACCCTCAGTGAACGCACCCAGGGTATTGAAACTATGCCTTAAAAAATATACCAGAAGTTAATTGCAGTTTTGGACTAATACATATACATATATATATATATATATATATATATATACCAGAAGTTTTGTAACATAAATATCGTTCCAATTAGAATCACCTTGACTTTAAATTTGTTACACATAGAAATTTCAGGATTTTAATGAAAGAACATAAAAGAAACAAAAAAATATAAAGTTAACAAGATTAACTATGTAGCATTTTTTCTCATCTTGTAATAAGGTACTTTTTTAAACCACAATATTGTATTTAAATAAGAATAACAAATTTTATTATATACATTATTAAAACACTTTTATATCAGCCTAAAATGAATTCCCTAAGCTTATATTCTCAAGTAACAGTTGACTGGCAGTTTATGGATTGGGAAAAACATATTTGATAAGGCATTAGTATCCAAAATTTAGAAAGAACTCATGCAACTCAAGAGTAAGAAAGAAGCAATGCATTAAAAAACAAATTGGCCAAAGACCTGGAAGATTATTTATTCAAAAATAAAATAAAAATGGCCAACATGTACATGAAAAGGTGCTGAACATCATTAATCACCTGGGAAGTACAAGTCAAAACCACTATTCATACCATCTCAGACCCATTAGGATGAGTATTAGGAAAAAGTCAAATGACAATAAATTTGGGCATAGTATGGACAAAAGGAAACTCTTCTACATTGTTGGTAGGACTGTAAATGTGCAACCATTATGACAAACAGTATAAAGCTTTCTAAAGACATTGGAATAAAAATAGAACTATCATATGACCCAGCAATCCCCCTTCTGAGGAGACACCCAAAGGAAATGAAAGCACTACATTGTAAAGATATCTGCACCCATGATCATTCACAACAGCCAAGATATGGAAACACCATGAGTGTCAGTTGACAGACAAATAAATACAAAATTCTTGGGTAAAATGAAGTATTAGCCATAAAAAAAAAAGTGATGTCTGTCATTTGCAGCAACGTGGATGGAACTGAAGGAAGTAAGTGAAATAAGCCAGGCACAAAACGACAAATTTTGTGTGTTCTCACTCATATGTGGGAGCTAAATAAATTGATCTCATTCAGTTAGTGAGTGTAATGTGAGTTACCAGAGGCTGGGTAGGGGAGACAGAGGGATGAAAGAAATTGGTTAATAGGTACAAATAGGCATTTAAACTGAAGAAATAAGTTCCACTGTTTGATAGCACAATAGGGTGGGTATAGTTAACAAAAATTTATCATATAATTCAAAATAACTAGAAGAGAAGATTTAAAATGTCTCCAATACAAAGAAAAAAATAGAAGTTTGAAGTGATGGGTTGATCACTGCACATTGCATACAGGTATCAAAATATCATAATACCCAAACAATGTACAACTATTATATATTATCAATAAAATGAATTAATTAGACATGTTTAAAAAAGAAATGATAAATATTTGAGTTGATGGATATTACAATTACCCTGATTTGATCATTATATATTGTATGCATGTATCAAAATATTACAGATACCATGTAAATATGTCCAACTATTATGTAGCAATGAAATAAAGAAAAATATTTTGGTAATACATTTTGTAATATAGGTAATAAAATTATACTGAATATGAGCTTCCTGCTAAATGATTAGAATTCTGCTACTCATACCAAAAATATGGGTAGCTAGGTGAGATAATGAATATGTTAATTTGTTTCATTATAGCAATCTTTTTATCATCTCTCTATAACATCATCTTGTATGCCTTAAATATGAACAATAAATGTATTTTGAAAATAGAAAATAAAAAAACAATTGTCAACCAAAACATTAAATAGTCCTGAGTGTAAACGGTAGAAATGAATGACTGATACTTGCGAAGTTAGATGACATGCCATTATGTTGTCTTATTTAACTGTCCATTAGATTCACTTTTAGAACAAACATAAAGAAAGTAATGTCTGAGTTTTATATCCTTCTTGAGCTCTACGATATGTGGCTTGTTTTCCTACTAAAAATTTTTGTAAATGTTGAATGTAGCTCTAGATATTTTACAGTTTTCTTCAAATAACTTAAGGTAGCTTTTTTCCCCAAAAACTCTGTTTTTTGTTTGTTTTTGTTTCTCCACTAATATCTCTCTGTCAGAGTATTTAAACTGAATGACTAATTATTATAGTCTCTAATATTTCTCTAATCAAATATAAACATACTTTGTATTGCCCATTACAACTAAATTAAGCAAATCAATAATGAAAGACAAATACTATGTGCTGCTGAAAGTATAAAAATAAAACACACTCAAGTATCCATTACACATTTGTAAAGTCAATTACTTCATTTTCTCACTCTTGTAAATTAATCTGTTGCAAGTATCTTGCACACCTTAAGAATTAAAAACTAAAATGCAATAAAAAAATTAAAAACTGACATATGTTTATGTCCATACATGGGTGCTCAGTTTTACAAAATCTGTTAGTATGAAATAAAACCAAGTTTTGTTAAATAAAACTCTCAAGCTTTAAAAGAATTCCAGTTTGAATCTGAGCTATGAAAGCATGCTAAATATACCTTTTGATTTTCATTTCCTTAAGTCTGAGTTTTCTAACTGGGCTTGTTTTGAAGAGTTTATTCCAGTGTCAATGGAGACTGGGTCTAGAGTGGAGCAATAGCATACATGGTGCTGTGATTGCCACCTCTTGGCGTTATGCATTGCATAGCCTGCATAGGCATAGGAAGTACCCCTGGTGTGAAAGCATATTTGTATATTATTTTACCATCTTTAGGGCATCTATAATAAGATAAAGACTAAAGATTCATCATTCCTCTATATCTTGCACAAACTTAATTACATGGCACATTTTTATGGTAAGTGCAAAAATTATGAAAACACACATGGCCTTAAAATACTCTAACTGGCATTCAGAAGGTTTTAAAGATAAAATGACAATTCTGGGATTTTAGTCCTATCATATTTTATTGTCATTTTTTACTGATACATTATATCTATATATGTATTTTCAGAGTGTGCGTGTTATATTGATGCATTTGTACAGAGTGTAATAATCAAATTAGGGTAATTGAGATATACATTACCTTAATCATCTATCTTTTCTTTAAGCTGAGAACTTTTTATTGATTCTCCACTAGCTATTTTAAAATATGCAATAGAATATTGTTTACTATAGGCAGCCTATTGATTTTTTTAACACTATGTCTTATTTCTATAACCTGTATTTTCCTTCAATCAACCTCTGTTTATCCTTCCCTCCGCCCTACTCTTCCTGGCCTCCGATAACTAGCAAACTACTTTTTATCTTCATGAGATCCATTTTCTTAGCTCCCATATATGAGTGAGAACATATAGTATTTATTTTTTTTCTGTATTTGGCGTATTTCAAAGTGCATTATGCATCATTAAGTAGTAATAAAATATCAGTCATAATTGTTAAAAGACAAACATCAGAAGTTCCCCCCTTTAAATATATTTATATGTGAGCCTATATTAATTTCATATTAATATATATATTATTTTCAACAACTGTAAAATGTTAGAGCAAATCAGTTATTATACCAAGATAATAATGAGTAGTTTGGGAAGACAAAATGATTTTTTAATGATTAAAAAAGCTCACATATAATATTTTCTGAAAATAAAAAAAATTGCAAAATGCTGCCAGTAATTTTTCCTAAGATTCCATGAGTCATACTAGTTTCTATTTTCTCTTTTGACTGTGACTTACAAGGCTTGACTACAAAGAAGAGACTCCTGATATTGACAGCTAAGAGTACATATTTCTTTAATTATTTCCCATTATTATATTTCTTAGACAGAAAACAAAATCAAACATAACAAGTCACACTTATTTATCATGGAATGAGTATTTCAGTGAGACTCATGTTTTAACTAACTTCTGTATTACTTCACTGTGTTATAGCACTTCCTTCTCATCTTTTACCAAGATTATTTCAATATTTGTAAATGTTTTTCCTGCCATTCGTACTCACACTTTCTGAAATTCCAGTGATTATTTGAAGTTTCAAATATATTCTCTTTAAAATATAATAAATTCTTAATGTAGAAAATACTAATCTGCACCTTTTCTTATTTAGATTGCAGTATTCTTACAAACCTAAATTTCTGCATGGTATTCTGTCGAAGAGGGGAGATGCTGTAGTGTAGTGTTTAATAGCTTGCACTGTGGAATTACACTGTAAAGTATAAATTATTGCTCTGGTCTTTGCCTGTTACGTGACACTGAACAACTTGCTTAAGTAGTCGAATCCTTCAGTTTCTTGAAGTACAAAAGGACATGACCATTTTCACAGTTACCACAGAAAATTTTGTGAAAAAGAAGTAAGATCACAAACTGTTCACCTTGATGCCTGGTATAAAGTGATTACTCAATACCTGTTAGTCATCTTATTCATACACACTAATTTATTAATGTCTGAGAGTCTCCTTATGTTAATAATTCTGGAAAACATTTAACAATTCAAAATTTCAATATGTGTAGTCGTATTATACAGGTGGCCACCAGAAATGATGGAAGGTTATAATACATGGGCTGCCTCTTAGCAGTCCTCTTTCTCTTTACAGGGCAAAGTAAAAGAGAGGAGAGACATTGCTCACTCCTCTAAGTGAATGTCTCTGCTTTCATTAAAGTTGGAGAACACCTTTAGAACTTAGATTTATGGAGTTCATGCCATTTTTATGTGAAGGGGATAGGTCCATATGGCATAAATCAATTCAGTCGGTCACCTTTGCTGACTGAATCATTATAAATATCACCAGAAGCCAAATGTACATGACAGAGAATAAATGAAAACCATTTATGAAAGCAGGATTGGAATAAAAAATCTGATTGAAAAACCTAAAGAGCATTCTATTCCTAAATGTTTACAAATGAATCTAAAAATGTGATCAGAAAATATTCTGTGTAATGTAAAGCTCTACATTGCAGATATTCATGAAAGCATGGGGGTCCCTAGTCAATCATAAAACTTCTTTTTCAGAGTCTAACTTCCATCTTTCTTGTGTCTCAGCCATTTCATAAATAATTACTTTTGAGGTGTTGCAAATAATATGTTAAAATCCACAAATGTGCAACATTTGGCATTCATTCGATGGTGGAAGGTTTTAAACCTCAACTTAAAGGTCAAATTAAAAGGCAGTTTACACTATGTCATATACTTTTAAATCAGCATCCCGGTATATATAGAAAATATGACATATTTTTTTTTAATCAACTGAGATAAGATCTGGGTTCTTGTGCTTGCTCTTCCCTTGAAAGCTTGCATAAACTATCCAGTCACTTTTTGATTAAAAACATTTACTGGATGTCTATTATATGTCATGATTTGTACCAGACACAGGGATTAAAAAAGAAATTACAGTGTCTTTCATTAGTACAGACAAGCAAAAAACACAATATATCTTAAATATGAGGACAAAAGTATACATACGACATCACAACGGCAGCTTAATCACTTCTGTGGTTACACAGTCTTCTATATTCATGTAACTACAACCTGTCAATTATGTTTTAGAATACATACCAAGATTTATTCTTTTCTATAAAACTCTTCTGATCTGTTCAAGTGATATCAAATGCTCCACTCTTCATGAACATACAGCTGTGTCTAGAAACATCTTTTATAGAGTATCACTATATTGCAATTAATTGTTTAGCAATCATTCTTTACATTAAACCTGCAAGTGCAAAGAGTCTTTTTCTTTTAATTGCCTGCCATAAGACATACACAAAAGTAAGTTCTTAATATATGCTGCTTTGAATGAAGAAATGAATGAATAAATGGCATCTAACTCGGTCTGATGATGGTAAGCTACAGCTACTCTTTGAAGAGAACAGTTCACAGTATTGAATATGGTGTTTGGACATACAGTCCTAAGAATCAAGAAAAATATTGGGGCTTCACAGCAGCACATGGGATTTGTTCAAAACATGGTATAAATGCAATATTCCTGAAAAAGATAAGAGATCTTGGTAAGAATGTAGGCACTGATTCTTGGTAAGAAGATGCAAGGTCTAGTTAATAAAGAGGCTGAGGAGGTAGCAATTTGTTAACCATAGACTGATATGGTGGTGACAGGGAGTGTAGAAGACGGGAGTTGAAAAATTGTAGTGAATTGTATAGAAGTGAAAGATCTCTTCCTAGCAAAGAAAACAGAGGCGTTGGCAGGTACAGTCGACACTGAACTCAACAGTTTGCATCCCTGGATTCAACCAACCATGGTTTGAAAATACTTGGGGAAGAAGAGTTACATCTGTACTGAACATTTGCAGACTTCGTATCATCACTTTCTAAACAATACAGTATAACAGTCACTTAGCTAGCAATTACACTGTATTTGGTATTATCAGTGGTCTTGAGATGATTTAAAGCATGTTGGAGGATGTGGACAGGTTAGATGCAAATACTGCACCATTATATATCAGGAACTTCAACCTCCATGGATGCTGGTGTACATGGGAGGTACTGGATCCAACCCCCTGTGAATAACAAAAGATGACTGAAGCTCTTTATGTAGCAAAGACAGCATGTAGATAATCTAGGATAGAAACATAAAGTCTTGCTTTTAAGACATTAACAAAGAATGCCAAGACATAACAAGTCTGGTAAGATTTGCTTTTGCTAGGCTAGAATCTTTGACTATTTTGGGTAGAAATGGCCTTCGTTATTAATATAACAGAATCTAGAAGCACCCTTTCTTTCATCCGGCCTGAAAACCTCGTGGGAGAAAACATTAACTCTGAAAACAATGGGAAACAAAGCTATATTCTGGCAAGCTCAGTGAAATTGAGAAAAGGAACTCTTGAAGAGAGAAATAATACTTTAAAAAAAAAAAAAGCAATAACCTTGTGGGATGATGTCTGACAAACAGGACATGCAGTACTGAGGACAATGGGGAATGCTGTCTGCATCTTCCTTGATCCACCTATACACCAGAATGCTCCTGAAGACTAGTGGTCCTAGAATACAGAAGGAAACATGTTAAATTAAAAAAAAAATCCCACTTTTCCTGCTGTCTTGTTTCTTCCTTCCTGTCACTCCTCACTGTCCCTTCCAAGAGAACATGACAAGAGAACAAGGAAGCCTTTTTCTAAGAGACAGTGATAGAAATAACCAGAAGATACTACATTCATAGACACATTCAGTGAGGAATTTGTTAAATAGATTAGACAGAATATAAATTCAGATGCCCAAGGCAGGTTTATACCACTATGCTGGATTTTTAAAAAATGTAAAGAGGAAAAGCAGAAAGGAGACTACATGGCAAACTTGGACCTTGAAATTGTTGTATGACATGCCCTCTTTGGGAACTCCTAGAACAGTGGTTCTCAATCAATAGTGCCCTTAAACATTGACTCTGAGTGTCCTAAAAATTCAAATTTCTCCAGAGTTTCTGACTCCATAAGTGGTGAACATGAAGCCTAAAAATCTTTTTATGGAAAAATCCCCATAAAAAACAAAAAACTAAAATCGACTCTGCTCCCAGTGTCTTAGGCTACCTTTAAAACATTGCTTGAGAGCATTAGGTTAAAAACTGTTTTCACGGCCGGCACAGCGTCTCACGCCTGTAATCCCAGCACTTTGAGTGGCCAAGGCAGGTGGATCACCTGAGGTCAGGAGTTCAAGCCTGGCCAACATGGTGAAACCCCATCTCTACTGAAAATACAAAAATTAGCCCAGCGTGGTGGCATGCACTGGTAATCTCAGTTACTCGGGAGGCTGAGGCAGGAGAATTGCTTGAACCCAGGGGGCAGAGGTGGTAGCAAGCTGAGATTGCGCCACTGCACTCCATCTTGGGGAACAAGAGTGAAACTCTGCCTCAAAAAATAAAAGAAGTTTTCACAATAATACTGAGATGTCATTTGTCCCTTTAAACTATGATGGCCTTTACACTGACGGAGCATAAATAATGGTGGGTAAAATTTCTGGCGCCATTAGACAAATCCAGGTGAGGAACGCTGGAGTAAATTAATAGTCATATTTTTAAATGTCATATATTTACAAATTTGTTTTGAAGTTAGTTTCATTTAAGCATTTAAGATTGTCTTTTATATAAAAGTACAATTATTGATTTTATTAAATCTTAACTTGAGTACACGTATTTTTAATATTCTGTGTGACAAAATGAGACATGCAAATAAAATAGTTCTGCTGTATTACAAAAATATTCTGGTTGTCTACAACAAAAGCACGTATTTGATGATTCATGTTTCCAGATGAACTATTTTGTGTTTTCATGAAATATCATTTTCACTTGAAAGAATGCTAGAGTCTCTTTTTCACCAAGATTTAGAAGACTACTTTTAGTTGTTGAGGCAGTTGTAGGCTTAAACTATGTAGAACTTGTCTTCATGAACTGTTACCTAGCTTTTTTCAGTTGTCTAAGAAACTTTTAACTACAAAGTTATGTAAAATGTTTATTATTTAGGCTCTGATTTCCTCCCATTCACTTTTTACTTTTTTAACTAATTTAATACAAGCTATTACTTAGAATCTGATAATGTGGGATCAATCTAAGTTTTGAGCACTTGGGATAATCATAGATGAGCCATTTACTTCAAGTCAGAATATTCTTATTAACAAACAGAATAACAATGACTATTTCATAGGATCAGTGTGAAAATTAAATAATTAATGGTAGTTAAAGTTATTTTGTGATACCATTCTATGAATGTCAAGCAATAATGTATTTGGTTAGGTTGACAGAAGTTGACATAACTTTGCATTATTTTGCGCAACCTTTTAAATATGTGAATTAAATGAAAATGTGAGGGCTTGTCATTCAGATAAGAATTCTTCTCTATCTGTTGCAATACATGTGGTGTGGAAGTATGTTTATCATCACTAATGGGTTAAAAAAAGGAGATGATGAGCAACTGTGAATAAATCTGTGATAAAAATATGCAAAGAAGGCACAGTGAGTTTAATTCAGACCGAAATATGCCAAGTTTAATTCAACAAGAGCACAACACTGAAGTCAGTTAATTAACAGGAGTTAAGAGTAGCAACGCTTTCATGTGAGCTTACCTTGACAAAGGCATCCTGTCTAAGATTCCTGAAGGGTATAGTGGTTTGACATGACTAGTCAACATATAACAATTTTAAACAAAATAGACTCGTGTGAAATGAAGGTCAATTTTTAACAAATAAATAATAACCATGGAGGCTGTTTTAAGTGACATTATTTTAACCAAGCAGAAAACAAATGAGAGTATTAGAGACATTACATTCTGGAAACTCTCCTATTAAGAGCCTGAGAGCAGTAATTCCTTGTGAGTGCTTTGTCAGGCCAGAAACAAATGTAGGCTTCTCACTCTTGCCATTTATTCACAACACGGTTTATGCTTTCTCCACTGGTTAATGTGATCCTGGTAACTAAGGGCTAAGGTCAGATCGTAGACTAAGTTCTTAAATATCTGATGGAATTACCCCAAAATATAACAATAAAGGATAAAAGAATATGGGATAATCAAGATAGGGATCAGCTGGTGAACTTGGTATTGTAAGGGGACTGAAAACAAGACAAATGTCTTGCTTTTTTATTTATATATGTATTTATTTTTAGCTCTCATAACTGGATTATACAGATCTTAAATTTAGATGTTGTAATTTATTTTGCTGGATGCTTACTTTATCCTAGATATGGGGAAAATCATAAAACAGTTCACTGAAAAATTGAGTAGACATTAAAATATTTTAAGTCAGTTTATACTTAGAGCAATATTAAGAGTTCTTAATTTTAATGACCAATGCATTTAATTAAACACACATACATGGAAAGACAAAATCAGGTGTATAATAATTTGCATCAGCCACTTGACCCCTTGTCTTTCAAGCTTTTGGTAGCTTTTGCATCATTGTTAGAAACTTCTAGAAACTAGGGCAAGAATGCAATGCTTGTATCAAGGTTATTTGTCAAAATATTTATCCAGAGAAGTAATTGAGTAGACCAAGGTTAGTCTTCTGTGGAAGGGTGGGAAGCAACCTTTAATTATATATTTTTCTCATATTGCTTAACAGAATGGCTCATTATGACTCACTCAGCCTTTAGTCCAACAATTGTGTTAAAAGAAAACAGTCATTTTTTCCCTTAATTATGAGGAAAATACTAAGTAATCACCCAGGATCTTCAAATGCTTAAATGTAAAATCCTCTCAGAACATTTTTAAAACTTGAAAATATGAAGTTGCTGAGTACAGAGCTTTATTTTTGTTTGCTTTCAGATGTGTTTTCCCTAACGCTCACACTCAAAACTACAATCTTAAGACAGAATTAGCGATAGGGTTACTTACCAAAGGAGACAAGAAAAGATAATAGGACAGAGAAAAGAAAAGAGGGAAAAGAAAAAGATACAGGAGGGAGGGGTAAAGGAAGGAGAATGAAAATGATGGTATAAAAATTACTTGAATCTTCGGTAATTTTATGTTAATAGAAATATACATTATAAACACGTAGATTGCCTATAATTGTGTCTGAGATCTTATGTTTTATGTATTTGCTGAGATTAATATCTAATAATGTTAGTATTTAAATAAGTAATACAATAAAGTCCCTTTTTCTACCTCTTTTCGTATATGATTGAGGAATATGCAATACCAGATGGAAAATCAAAATATTACACTAATTATTAATAACACACCCTACATGGAAAGCAGCAAGCATATTCCCAACACTTAGTTACAGGCCTTAATGACCCTCTTATTGTTCTAATGAAAGTCCGGGCCCCTGCTGTGCCCACAGTCCTCCTTGCTTCCTGTGTATTAGCAGGCTTCTTAAAATGTAATAGCCTTGGCCAGGTGCAGTGGCCCACGCCTGAAATCACAGCACTTTGGGAGGGATTTTCCATCTACTACTGCATATTCCTCAATCAGATTTGAAAAAATTAAATTAAAAAAATTAAAATTTTAAAATTTCTTCAAATGCTTAAAATGTGTGGCACTAATTATATCCTATGAAAATCATATTTTTCCAGAAGTTAGTCCATGCAGAGTATCATTCAGAGTGTTAACCTTATGTACATGATTGTAGTGAAAGTCTATGCATTTTGTCAAGTCCACAGCAAATTAGAAGCAGCTCAGGTGAAGAAATAAGAATAGCTGGTACAGCTCAATTAATGCATCTAAGGTTATTTACACCGTCCTTCATGCTTTTATTGTACTTTCTAATTATTTTTCTTACAACAGTTACCTTATTTTCTTACCTACTTGTTCAGTGAATTCGGTGATGACTACAAGGGCAGGTCTTACACATTTTACCCCTTGTATAATGCTTGGCCAAATGCCTGTGAAATGGCATTCAATGCAGTATTCCCAATAATACGGGGACTAATGCAGTATTTCCAGTATTTTATTGGAGTAAATTTTAAGGTAATAACTACATTTAAAACGTAAATTTATAATAGAAAAACAAGGTAGTATCTTTTAAAAAATGTTATGCTCCAGGGGTTGCAATAACTGAACCTAAAGGCATATGAATGTCTGGTGTATGTCTGTGGTTAATGTTGTACCTCGTGCTGTTACCATATGTGTGTATGTTAATATATGTATATGAAGTTAACTGCTGTGAGCAAGTGATATAAATGATGTACACAGACATCACCTGTTTCATCTGACTCAATGAGAACCATCTCTTATGAACGGCTAACAAACTGACGTGTTGATGGTATGTTTCAGTGGACTCAAAAGACTGGAAAGTTTCTTCAAGCAACAGACAGAAGAGAAGCTAACAGTTTCTGTCACTGTAATAGTTTGTGTGCATATCCTTATGTGTTAAGTAATTCCCACATTGTTTTCTTTTTTTGACAGTTTTGTACTACAAATTATGGCACATGTTTATAGCCTAAATCCACTTTTATATCAGACAGAAAAACAGCATTGGCAATGGTTAATGTGGTTCTTTGTATTCTGAAAATACTCTCGATGCGGGTTTGGTTTTATAGAAGAGACACTAAGTTGGTATTTTATGTTCAGGGTATTTTTTAGTGATCAACAAGTAAGGAAAAGGTAAAAAAGAGACAGTTTTAGGGAATGTAGAACTGTGATGTGTGTTTATGAAGTCTTGACCAAAATGATGGGGATTTATGAAGTAAATATTGACATATAAAACAGCAAAGTTGGGGCTAATGGCCAGGATTGTTAGACTCTGCCTTGATCAGTTATTGGCTATGGGCCATTCTGAGAAGAGCCTGCCCTCAAATAAGGTGGCCTTCAGCAGCTGAGGCAAACCCTGAAGGCCATGACTGCTTGGAGCAGCTGCAGGATTTTCCCTTGAAGAAAGATCTGGTGACAAAACTCTTGGTCTATAAGAACCCTACAGAAGAAAAAAGTATATCAATCTGATATAAGAAGCTATCCCAGTTCAGGAACACCTTATCTGTATTTTGAAACACAAAAAATGAACTAGAATTGCTCATTCATTCTGAGTGCAATCCTGACAGATATGAAATTTAAAGTAACCTACTTCCAATTATGTATTATTAGGGCTAAATAACTCCTAAAGCTTCAATAATTATTTTCTTCCAATAATAATAAAAAAAAGATGAGGGCTAGTTATTAGTGTTAATTGAAATTATTCCGAAAATATAAATACTAAATACAGATGTAAAATTGTTATTGCTATAGAAGCTAAATCTAGTACAGTAATTATCTTATAACACCTATTTATTTATAAATCTTTGGAGATTATTGATAATCTTTTGCTTTATAAGATGTTATAACATCTATTTATTTATAAATCTTTGGAGATTATTGATAATCTTTTTGCTTTAAATTTATATTAGATAAATTTAATGAATATGTATAGCTGCAGCCGTTAAAGTATACTGCTGCAGTGAGAATCAGATACATTTAACAAACTAATGTGCCTTTTTGTCAATAGAAAATGCTATTTTACAAGATGATGTAACTGTGTAAATTTAATGATTACTTTAAAAGAAGAAAAATAGAAACTTTTATGATTTGATAAAAATTAAGAAGTTTCAATAGGAAAATAGAACATTTCATGTAGGAGGAAAACTAATACATAACTAAAATTTTTACCTTAATGATTGAAAAACATTTAAGTAATATAATGATAAATTAAAATGCCTATTTATATTTGGAAAAAAATTAAATGGAAACATTTTACTTTGTAGTTATTTACACAAATAGAATGAGTCCAATAGCAACCAAATATAACCACTGATATTCAACCTCTAGAAAATCGTAACACATTGATTGGCATGCACTTGATTGGTCAATGCTCGTGCTGCTTGTTTTTATCTATAAGGAATGACATTTGGTTGACAGAATTTAGTAAAAATGGGTTGATGGTCTGCCATACTGACAGCTTGAAATAAAGAATTCTGAATTGTCATAGCATACATTGATTAGACAGAGAAATTATAAAATTTTATAATTATAAAATTATAAAATTATAAATAGAATTCTCTAATACCAACCAGTGTGGCCATTAATATGCCATATTTATTAAATCATAGTTTGCAGACTGCTGTAATAGGTATAACTGATTTTTAAAACAAGTGTGTGTGACTGAGAGAACATAAAACTTTTGTCTTTGGGCAATTTATAATCTATTCTGTTAGAGATGGCAACGACAAATATACACAGATTTTATTCCATTTTTTTATCAGTCTCTTATGTAATCTATACATTGTTTATTATAGTAAACTTCACTAAGTATAAGCAAAATACACGGCTCAAGTAAATGCTTTCATTATGTCATTATGGAATCAAAAATGAAATCTAAGCACTTTAATTTTATGTGAATTTTTAATGTTATTTGATATTAGTCAGATCCTCAAAATGAATATTTCATTTTCACCAGAATATACTCTATGTTTTCCTACCTTTTTGGCTTTTTCATGCTATCTGTTTTGTGTTCATTTTGCTATTCCAATGTATGTCTTTTTCTCTACATTTCCAATTTTAATTACTCATCATGGATCAGTACAAATTATACTTATTTGATGGTGGTTTTCTGAATCCTCAACCCATAATATTCTCTTTTAACTTTGAGCATACAGCATACTTTTTCTCTTTTACTATTTGCTTTATACTAAACAAGTTTCATGAAAGTCTTATGTCTTACCAAAATGTAAGCTCCATATGGTCAAGAACAGTATATTTTTTATCTTTTTGTTTTCAAATTTTATTTTAGAATTGTGGGCACATGTAAATATTTGTTACAAAGGTATATTGTGTGATTCTTAGATTTGGAGTACAGGACAGTATAATTTTCTGACTATACCCCCAACATAGTAACTGCAAAATGTAAGCATCATAATGCATAATTACTGGAGAAATATATGTATTGTCCGCAAGACTTGAATGACTTACATAGATATACAGTTAATAAAACAACACTAATATTTTAAATCACTACATTTTTATTGTGAAATATAAAGCTCAAAATTTCCTAGGCCTCTGGATGCATGCAATAAAATTCTCTGATCAAGAAATACATGTTTGACAAAGAAGCATTTATGTAAAGAAAATGGAAAAGTAGAATGAAGACACATTTATATGAATTGAGAAACCAAAATCTTGTGAGAATTGTTTTAACTCAAAATCCATTCAAATTTAAAAGCAGTACCACTAATCCTTTTGGGAACTGGAATATTTTGAAATCTGTAAATATCTGAGAAATAATTATAAAGCTATATATATAACACACACAATAGCTATACATAAATATGGTTTATATACATACATATATATATATATATACTTACCTTATTTATAGCAAAATATATTTTCTATGACCTCTACACCATAAAAAACACTAGATTGTAGTTATTGTAAACTGACAATATTGAAAATTCAGTGCAATTGTCAGCGAGGTCCAGAAAGTTGCCAATCAGTAGAATAAAGCACTTATATGAATAACACAAATGATATTAAAACACTTCTTTCTGTATCTTGGAATCCAGAGACATTTAATAAACTAAAATTCACGTGTATTATTACTATTTTGATTTACAGAATTAATCCAATTCCCAGGTCCCCAGGAACATGTAGTACAACACCAATGTAATTAAGATAACGCTTATAATTCAAGAGTCAAGTTGTTACCTTTTACATTAATAAATTCTGGTTCAATAGATGCTATATATCAATTTCTGAAGGTTTACAAAGACAGAATTGTAAGTAAACTGCAAATATCAGGGCCTAGGGTTTAAAACATTATCATCAGGTGCTTCACGGTATTCCCTAGAGGAAGTTTCTTTCTTGTCTCAAGTTAGCTATATCAGAGGTTTGTACACTCTATAGGAAAACCACCCAGTTACAGTCATTGATAATGAATTAGAAAACTTGGTTGCATGGAAGTGATTAAATAACTTATTTGCCTGTTGAGTATTAGCTACAAAACATCCCAATTCATAAAGAGTCTTACTCATGTTTTTTGGAAGATAAATTAGTATTCACGAAATTCTTTGAGATTCAGAGATGATATTTTTAAATACAATAGTTATAGAACATTTAGATAATATGAACCAGTGTTAAGAAAATTGAGATTAATAATTACTGTAAAATTTCAAATCAGATCTTCAAATGTATCAAGACACAGCCTGTAACATATTTAAAATGAGATGTTACATAATATTTGAAATCTCTAGAAAACATAACCACAATGGTGTTAATAAAGGTTTGATACATGAAATGGGTGTTCAAATGTAAAGGGGAAGATAAGGCTTTCTAGACAACACAGACTGATTAAGCATATACTTATGCACCCAATACTATTTTAAAGGAGAAAAGTCAAGAAATTTTAAAATAATCATCCAAATCATCATAATGGGAAAGTCATTAAATGACTCCATGGAGGACCTTGAAGACCCTCCCCACATTGCCCACTGCACCTCTCTGACTGCTCATGGTGTCCTCATGCAGACCTTCTGTATGGCCAGGCAATAGGCTGTTTCCTCATCTCTCTGACTCCTACCCCTTTGTGACTTTCTTGGCCTGTCATATGCCCTTTTGCTCCCTGACTCCTGGCATAACAATCCCCTTTTGTTGTCCATTCTTTCAAGATTGCGTCCAAAATTCTCAACTGCCTATGATCAATACTTCTAGGCTTGCTGTATTCATTTGTTCCTACTAACCTGTGTCATTCACTTGGCCGTCAGCATTTTGCACATTATGCAAGGCACCATGCCTCTCCTGTCAAATGAAGTTAAGTTCCCCTTAACTTACTTGATTGTACAAGTCACTTGAAAACTACTCTCAGTTCTTGCTTATAAAATAAAAACACTCCTCAATTGCAAAAAAAAAAAATTCTCTTTTAATGTGTTATATTCCTAATGTATAATGAATAGTGTATATAAATATATAATAAACACATTCTGAATGAATGTTTATAATGCTACTGGGAATGAGCAAATATTCTAAAATATGAAACATATGCTAGATTATGGTTTTATTTCCTAGTCAAATGTAAAATCGATTACTCATAACCTGAGTAAAATTTTAACATTCCAAAATTTTAGTAATATATATATAATTTTAATAATAATAATCTTGAAGGTATTGTTAATTAAAGAGAAGCATAGAAACCGATAGTGGTGACTGGGAGTGGTGGCTCATGCCTGTAATCCTGGCACTTTGGGAGGCTGAGGTAGGTGGATCAAAAGGTCATGAGTTCAACACCAGCCTGGCCAGTATGGTGACATCCCGTCTCTCCTAAAAATACAAAAATTAGCGGGGCATGGTGGTGCGTACCTGAAGTTCCAGCTACTCAGCAGACTGAGGCAGAAGAATTACTTGAACCTGGAAAGTGGAGGTTTTAGTGAGCTGGGATTGTGCCACTTCACTCCAGCCTGTGTGACAGATTGAGACTCCACCTCAAGAAAAGACAGGAAGGAAGGAAGGAAGGAACTGACAGTGGAATTATTATATTTCTTTATCTCTCATGGGTCATTAAAACAAGTCCTAATATTCATTGTGATACATCCTTCCCATCAAATGAAATAAGCTATCAAGATATAAGGACATGTAGGAGCCTTAAATTTATAATATTAAGTGAAAAAGATAAATCTGAAAAAGGCTACATGCTTCATGATTCAACTACAAATCGTCTTGGAAAAGGTAAAACGACAAATACAATAAGGTTATTTGTTGTCAGGAGTTTAAAGGCAAGAGGAAGAAAGAGATAGAGCACAGAGATTGTCAGTACAGTAAGGCTATTTTGTATGATACTATAATGGTGAATAAATGTCATTAATGCACTTTCCAAAACCCGTAGAATACACACCAGTAAGAGCGAACCTTAATGTAAACTTTGATTGTTAAATAATAATGACATGTCCAGGCTGGTTCACTGATTGTAACACATGTACATTGGTGTGAGTTGTTGGTACTGGTGAAGGCCGTGCATGTGTGGGGAAAGAGACTACCTGGGAACTCTGTCTTTTATGTTGAATTTTGCTATGAACCTAAAACTTCTGTAAAAATAAAGTCTATGTTAAGACAAATAAGCATAATTATAGTAATTAAAATTGATTTTAAAAAGACGTAATAAAAACATGGCACTGGCATCAGTGATATAATTAAAACTGCATATGAATTTACTGATTTTTTTGCTAATAAAAACTTGCTAACTTTCCGTTTTAATATATAGATTAGTTGAAGTGGACAATAATTTTTTTCTTTTTTGATTTTCAAATCCTAATTTTGGTGGGACAAAATGGCAACTAATATAGAATTGATGAGGATGGTGCGAATGGTATAGAGAAAGCATTAACTTTATGCATTTGTCTTCAGTTAAAATTACTGCATACAAGTTACAAAACAAACTCTTTATGATTAAAAATAATCATGTAATCTTAACTCTGCCTAGCTTTAGTCCAGAACAGTATTCATTCTCAGTTTAAGGAATACTGAAAGAGTGTCACCTCTCAATGAGAAGAATTTGTTGCAGTGGGGAGATGTGATGAGTGGAGAACGGGGACTTTTGAAATGATTAATTCAATTATCTCCACATATTATGTAGCTCTTTGGGTTTTGACAAACTCTATACTCAGATATCCTGTACAATGATAAGGAAGAGTATCTTTCATTGACCCAGTGGCTTCCTTTGAACTATTTTCAAGAAAGGCTGTCCAATAAACAAGATTGGAATGAAAATCTATTTCTAAATGTGTTTGGTAATAATCTGTCAAAAATAAATTTTATGTACATGATCTTTGACATCTATCTCTGTATGTGAATGTTTATGTGTGTATTTCCTATTAATTTTAGGAGGACATGAGAAAACAACAAGAAATTATTTGATGCCGATTCTATAAAATCCTACACATATGTTAACATGCTGTAAAGAACAATTGAAAACATAAGCAGTTATAAAAAGTTAAAATAAGTAATATCCAAGCACACTCTAAATATCATGTATTTTAAGTACTAATACTGCATATGAAAAATGAGGCAAACTAAACGTAGGATTTCAGTAAAGGGGAGGCTCCCAGGCACATTTTCTCCTCACAGAACTAGAGCACTAATTTCAGCTGCTTCCTCCTCGTGATCGGTCTATCACTTCCTTTTAAAACTCATGCCATGTACTTATTGTAGGCTTTTAAAAGCACCTATTGACAACTATTTCTGTATCCTATTTTTACTTTTAACTGTCAGTACTTTAAACCAAGATTAACCCTGGGGAATCGTCTAGATTCTTTTTCCCAACATTTTTGCAAACTCCTCAATGCTGATGATATTGAGAAAAAAGAAAAGGAAAAATCAATTAGGTAAACAGTGAAGGCCGGTCCTTGGAGGCACAGCCTGCCTGAAAAATCAGAGCTACAGGCAAAAATAGAGCAGCCTGGGGAAAACTCAGGCTGCACCTGCACAGATAAGCAGGCAGGGTCCAGAACAAAAGCCTTTTGTTCTTTGTGTACTCGGTGGGCTCCAGGAAAACGTTTCCTCCCTTTTCAGACACATACACTGTGGGCGCTGTGGGAACTTGCACAAGGTGGAGGTGGGCTTACCTAAGACAAACTTACAGTTATACAGACAACGGGAGCGGCACTTTTTGCTTACCTAGAGACATGCTCAGAACTACATAGGTAGGAGGGAGTTTTGCAGACGGCTTTTTAAATAAGAGAAGTTACTCAAACAGCTCCAGATATGAGACGAGCTTCTTATAAAAGCTTTTGAATTCAACTGTAAAAGTGGTAACCCACTCAGGCTCCCCTCTCCACTGTGGAGACTACCTTCTTTAGCTTATTAAACTTTTACTCCAACCTCACCCTTTGTGTCCAGGCTCCTTATTTCTCTTGGTCTTCAGACAAAGAGCTTGGACAACAAGACCAGTGACCCTGACCTGTTTCAATATCACTATTAATTGTTTGGTGAATCAGCATCACATATTGTTTTAAAACTGCAGGCTCCTTGAAAATGTCACACTACGTCTCAAAACCAGAAAAAAAGATGGGTTGAGTCCTTCTCACGCTTGAGATTTCTTCTGTTTTCCTCTTCTATTGCATCTCTCTGATTGTTCTGCCTTCCTGCTTTGCTATTAGGAACTCAGGTGATTACACTCGTACTGCTCAGATTATCTTTCTATTTTACCCCTGTTTTACGGTCAGCAATTCATAGGTTTAATTGCATCTGATCAGCTCCTCTTCAGCAATGTGATTAGTGTTTGACTGAATAGCAGAACCTGAAAATGTATTACCTCATTTGGCAAAGGAAACTTTGCAGATGTGATTATGTTAATGATATTGAGATAGGGAGATTATGACTGATTATCTTTGGGCCAAGGTTAAGAACAAGAATCTTCTAAGGGAAAGAAGAAGACAGAGGGTCAGAGTCAGAGAAAGAACTGAAGTTGTTACACTGCCAGCTTTGAAGAAGGGGCCATGAGCCGATGAATGCAGCTGGCCTTTAGAAGCTAGATAAGGATAGGAACAATTCTCTCCTGGAGAATCTCCAAAAGGAATGCCAATACTGGCTAGCACGTTGATTTTAGTGTAATAAAACTCAGATCAGACATCTGATAGGCAGAATTTAACAGATGTAAAGCAGTAAACTTATGTTGTTTTAAGCTACTAAATTTATGGTAATTTGTTACAACAACAGGAAGCTAAGACAAGTATCTTTAGAATTCTGCCTCTGCAACAAGCTTCTTGGAATTTGTTACTGGTGGCCAGTTACCTTTTCTCTGCAAATTATCTGATATAAAACAACAACAAAAAAAATAAATCTGGTTGTCAACATAACAATGGCTAAATTAAAGTCCCAGTCACTGTGCTGAGTATAACATGCAATATTTCAATTAATTTCATTTAGCTTTAATTTTATTTAAAAAACCTGAAAATCACAGAATTTAAGTAGTTACAGTCACATAGCTAATAAATGAAGAAACCAGGATTTTAAACCAGATAATCTGACTCTGAATCTGCACTGTCTTAATCATGTAGCTTAGACCTAGCGGCTCTCCTAGTTAAAACACTAATCATTTTTGTAGGTCTCTTGAGGAATTTTAAAATATGCTTTTACGTATTAGACAAAAAAAGCATGTACATTGCCCCTTATATAAATAAAACATTTAACATATGCAGTTTTTAAAAATAAATTTATTGATATTTGTTCTTATAATTTGCTTTAATAGATATCAGAAGTATACTTCTTGAGGGGATGATAGGACTGAAAACAATAGAATTAGGAGAAATTCTGTGTAATGAATAGTTAGACACCCAAATTCCTTCCCTACAGCAGTGAAATCAAATTTACTCTGCAGACAAAAATTAGAGATTTATCCTGCGGAGATATTAACCCAGAGAGGATTTGACCTTGAAGCATCGGAAGCATCAGGAGGGAAAGGTTGTGCTGGACATATCTGAGTCTGTCTATTCCCCTGGTGCTCTTCCTTCTGGATATTGGCTAGCTGCATGTTGATCACTACAGGGCTGCCTTTCCTCCATTCAACTACCTTCTTCAGGTTCTGGTAAGTGCTCTCTCCCTTTGCACATTGGTTCATTGGTCTTGTACCAGCTCTCTATTGTTACTAATAAAGGTTATTGAATTATAGGTATCTGAATGTTTGCTTACTCAATTCTTGTAACCCTACCAAGGCTATTTAAATAATCTTACTATTAAACTCTTTTTTAAAATCAATTTTAAGTATATTATCATTTTTGCTCCAGAACTCTGATAAAATTTTACTGGAAAACATGACGTTTAAAGCAAAGTTAGTCAGTTATAACACTAAGAACCTTTTTAAAAAATTAGCTATTAAAACCTAACATTGATATTGATAGACCTATGTTTCAATGAGACTAGAGGATTTTTCTCTGGAGAAATAAATGAAGCAAGTAAAAATATTCTTAGTTATAAAAAAAATTCTTGATCCTTACCTTTTTACACTTCAACCACACGAACACAAAATAAAACACTACTCATGATCACACACATTCCATTCAACATTTTAGTACTTTGATTTTAAATATTACTAGAAAATTTATGACCAGTGAATATTAGAAAAAGAAATCAGTTTCTACTGTAAAAATACAGATACACAAATAAGAAGGAAAAAAGAAAATTAGAGAAAACACAGGTATTATCAAAGATGATAGAACTTAAAAAAAACTTAATTTAATATACCAAAGTATACATAATAATATATTACATCCATTAATATACCACAAATTTAGATATTCCTTCTGTTCATAACCCATTGATAAATGTTCATGTACATGGTCACGTCTAAAATCAAGGGAAACAGGAAGACAGTTTAGCCGAATAGCAAATCATTTAAGAGGGGGAAAAGCATATGTATGTATCCACCAAAATAAACAAACAAAAAATAATATCAGTATAAAAAGAGTTTTAAAAAGAAGAGAACAAAAAAATACAGAGATCACATCATCAAATAACTTTTTCAATAAATACTTTCTGGAGAAAGTGATGAGAACAGTTATCTTGTGTTCATTTGACCAATGCAAACAGACCACAACTTCAATAAACAACTGCACTTCAACAGCAGTGACTGGGGAGGTATGCTGGAGAGCATCACAGGAGCAGCAAAATACCTGTAGAACTTAGAAGCCCAGGATCACATCATAGAGAGGGGAACAAGACACCCACCCCTGCCACACTGTCTGTCCTGATAGAATTGGCTCAGGGATGGGAGGATATATTTTAGTGAAAAGATAAACTAGAGAGCCTTTGTAGTCCCCATTTCTACCATAGACACCAGGCAGCCTTTCTACAAGAGAGACTCACAGTCTTCACAGGCCCTGAATCCGGTTTGGAGTGTTGTTAAAAGTTTATATGTACCACACATCCCCCACTCTCATGATCTAAGCTGCTATGGCATGGTTCCATTTGGAATTAATGCATCAACAAGGTAAGGTTTCATGATACAAAATCAACATACAAAAATTAGTTGTATTTTCATACAGCAATAGTGAGCTATTTGAAAAAGAAATAGAAAACAATTATATGTAAAATACATACAAAAAATGACATCTATGAATAAGCAATCATCAAAGTGAAAGCTCTCTGCACTGAATGCTATAAAATACTGATGAAAGAAATTGACGATGCAAATAAATAAAAAGACTCCCCGTTTTCATGGCTTGAAATAATGTTGGAAAAATGTTCAGAATACCCAGGGAAATATATAGATTTACTGCAATCCCTAGCAACTACCAATCACATCATTCACAGAAACAGAAAAAAAATCCTAAAATTTGTATGAAACCACAAAAGATCCTGAAAAGCAAAGCAATACTGAGCAAAAAGAAAAAAAAAATCTGAAGGCATCACGTTACCAGATTTCGAAATATACTACAAAGCTATAGTTACCAAAAACAGCATATTATTGGCATAAAAACAGACACATATATCAATGGATTAGAGTAGAGAGCCTAGAAATAAATTAACATACATACAGCCAAGTGATTTTACACAAATGTGCCAGCGACACACATTGGGGAAAAGATAGTTTATTTGATAAATCGTGCTGAGAAAATTGTATATCCGCATGCAGAAGAATCATACTAGATGCTTAACTCTAATCATATACAAAAATCACTCCAAATGGAATAAAAGCCTATATTTATTTTGTGGATAATTTTAAAAAGAGAGATGTCAGTTTACATTTTGAAACATATTCATGACACTAGTTAAGAATACGCATTTCTTTTATGTAGATTTACATGCAAGAATTTGGGGATATCAAAACCCAAACTGCTAGCTCATGTTTAAAATTGTAGGTAAATTAGGAAAATGATTTAAAGATAAATCAAACATGGAGCACCATTTCCTGTAAATTACAGTTACTCATTTACATAATTATTTGTTACATTAATAGATATCTTTCCTCAATAGCATTCTAAATATAAAACACCCTCCCTCAATCATATTTGGGTCCATTTATACAACTCTGTAATACACATTTCGGGTTTGGTCTTTAAACTAAGCACACCATGGGGAAAATTGAGTTTAAAAAATATACCTCTTTCAGGATTCTCTTTCATTAATACACAGTCTAAACTTGGAAAGGTTACTGGTTTTTATCATTTGACTTTCATTCACCTGTGAAGTTGAAAATGTTGAAAGAAAAAATTTTAGATAAATTCAATTTAGTAGAGTTTATTTGAGCAAAGTAAAGCTCATGAATCAGGCTGCACTAAGAAATAGTAGAGGTTAAGGGAGCTCCACCCAGCAAAGTGGGCAGACAGTATTTAAAAACAGAATAGGAAGTGACATACAGAAACAGCTTCATTGGTTATAGCTCAGCATTTGCCTTATTTAGGCATGGTTTGAAGAAGCATTTGGCTCATGTAAACACAATCTGATCAGTTGGCAGCCTTCAATCGGTTGAAGTTTGGCTGCTGTGATTGTCTGAGACTCAGCTACTTGTAACAAAAATATACTCTTTATTATGAGTTATCCAAGACAGAACAAGCCACATCAACAGAGAATTGAGGGGAAACTTTAAAATTGTGAGAGAAGGAGGAGGATGGGCAGCATACATGGCCTGGACCAACTGGGATCTGGGAGTAAATCCCCAGTGTGGGAGAGGGTGGGTAAGTGTCTCTCTGTGATCCATTTTCCCACTGGGGAATGATACAATCCAGGCCATGAGAATTCACCTTGACCTCCTCAAGCACTGACTTGACTTGGGGAAGGGCTGGAAGACTGTGAGCAGGAACTGCTCTAGGGAAGTAATATGTCCTGGGTCCTACATCTCCCTAAACTTAAGTTGCTACAGTGAGAAGACATTCTTGGTCTTAGCTTTTAAACTCAGGCCTGGGGACCAGTAGTACCAGTTTGGGGCATAATGGAAACTTGAGCTGTAGGTTGTTGAACTGGGGCCTGAACTAATGAACTGTGGTCTGAATTGAACAGATGGCCTCCTACAACCAGGACTGACAAGCAAGCCTAGTATGGGCTCCAGCCACCAGCACTGGAGCCAGACAAATTCCCCCAGGACCTGAGCAGAATGAGAGTTGCCACGGAGACTTGATCCTGAGCTGGGCTGGTGCTCATATGAACCAGGGTTTGGTTATGAGCTAAGTGCACTCTGCCTAGCTGAACAGAACTTCAGGGTCAGCTGCAAGAACTGGAATCAGAGAAGGAGCTTCACCAGGACTGGGGTGGGAGATGGACACAATTCCACACCCGCCAGCCAATGCTGCAATTGCTGGAACCAGCAGTCCCAACACCCACCCACGGGAGGAGGACCTCAGTGTAGGAGCAGTTGCCCCTCAAGCATTTTGCCAGGACCTGAGGACTGCCCCTCACTCCCGTCACAGCTTGGCATATGCTTGCCACTGGGAGGTCTGAGTTCAGGCTGGTCTGGTCCAACTCATCCTGGGTTTGCTTCACCCTTTGAGACAGAGAGTGGGACATAGGTCTGAGGAATCCACACTCAGCCCACCTCCTGGGGCACCTGCACAGTTCTCCCAGAGGTCAGAGGTCAGACATAAACACCCTTCTGCTACCACCTTATCTGGTTTCTACCTGAAAACACCACCTACTGACCTGAAGGCTGGCTCACATGGCCCATTACGACCAATTCCAGTACAAGAGCACAAAGTTTAGGAACTTAGAGTCTCACCACCACCACCACCACTATTGCCTGAGGCAAACCAGCTGCTCAGTAGCTTGCAAGCCCTCTTACACACTCAGTACACCACTACTACAATTAGTTTCTGAGAAAGTCACCCAGAGGCCCAAGAACCGGCCTGTCTGGAGCCACCAAACCGGTGCTGGCATATGCTGTCCCTGACCACAAGGATAGATATATTTGCTCCATAACCACTACCACTGAAACATGAAGAAGGACCTATCTGGCATTCTAGTTCTCAGTACAACTTCGCCGCAGTCTCCACAAATAACCACATCTAACACACTAAGGCAAACACAGATACCAATGGCACTAAGGCTATTTATAGCCAAGTAAGTTATATAAAGTCTTCACTAATATATCCACCAAAAGGAAATCCAGACATCCAAACAACTCAGCCAACATCACAGACACATCTTCAAGGTTAAAGTACTCACCCCCACAACAAAAGTGAACTCAAAAATAAGAGTGCCTGTGGCTTCAGATGCACAGCAATTAATGGAAAGGCATAGGCAACATGAAAAAGCAGGGTAACATGACATCATCTAGAACACACACTAATTCTCTAGCAATAGACCCTAACTAGAAATAAATCTCAAATAAATAATTTATAATATGAACTTTAAAGAAGCTCAGTGAGATATAAGAGAAAAATATTGTAAACTGTGCATTCATCAGGGGACTCCCATCCAGAATACACAAGAAACTCAAACTCAATAACCTCCCACCCCCCCCAAAAAAAATAACCCTATTAAAATGTTGTTAAAGGACATGAAGAGAATTTTATTTTTCCTGAAGAGGACATACAAATGGCCAACAAGTGTACGAAAAAAATGCTCAACATTACTAATCATCGAAGGAATAACTAAAGCCACAGTGGGATGATATGATCTTACTTCAGTCAGAATGGCTGCCATTAAAATGTCAAAAAACAACAGATGGTGAGGAGGCAGGGAAAAGGAAACTCATACACTGTTGGTGGGAATTCAAATTAGTATAACCTTCATGGCAAAGAGTAGATACAATTTGGAAATTTCTCAAAGAGCTCAAAATAGAACTACCTTTCAATCCAGCAATCCACACTACTGGGTATTTACCCAATGGAAAAAAAAATCAATATATCAAAGGATCCCTGCACTCGTATGTTTATTGCAGCACCATTCACAATAGCAAAAATATGGAATCAACCTAAATGTTCATCAGTGGGTGACTTAAAAAAAATATGGCATATATACACAATGGAATACAATGTGACCATAGAGAAAAAACTAAGTCACATATTTTGCAGCAACATGGGTGGAACTGGAGGCTATTACCTAAAGTGAAACAAGCCAGACACAAACAAATATTACATGTTTTCACTGTTAAGTGGGCACAAAACATGTGCACACATGGAAATAGAGAGCAGACTGATAGACAATTGAGACTTAGAAGTATGAGGGGCTGAAAATGGGTAGGTAATCAGAAATTTCTTAATGAGTGCAATGCACATTATTTGAGTGATACATACTCTGAAAGCCTTGACTTGACCAGTATGTAATTTACGTATGGCACAAAATTGCACATGTACCCCATACATTTATTTAAAAAAAGACAAACATGATAACATTAAATTTAATATTTTATCTGAGGGAAAAATAATTTGTTAAACAGACAGCACTCAAAACCAGATGTAGGTTCAGAGAGATCCCATCTCCTAATTGCAGTGAATATTTATAGGCAGAAATTGGAGTTAACTGTAGAAATAACTGGTTAAATCTAGGCCTTTGACTTATTTGGAAATGGTCTGAAAAGTTGGCAGCTTGTGATTGGCTGAAACTTGGCTGCTAATGATTGGCTGAGACCCACATATGTGTTACAAAAATTGGATTCCTAAATCAGGTTTCAGTTTTTTATGTACTAACTTAAGTTGCAGTTTGACAGATAGAAACTTAGTTAAGAGACCATCTCAAGCCGATGGCCTCGTTTATGTAATTTAACAAGCTGAAAATGAAAGCAACTAATTTTGCTTTGATAATTGAATATAGTAACTCTAGAGTATCACTGGGACCTATGTCATTATTTAACTGAATGGGAAATAAGTGTTTATAGAGACACCAAGATTATGGAGTTATTCTTACCCTCATATAACGTAGCTTATATTGATAAAAAAAAGTTGCCATATTTTACACATTTTATTACATTTTATTTAGGTCCAGTTTATATTGTTGGATTTGGCTTCCTTAATTACAACAAAGTTTATTTTCTACTATACAAAAATAGAATTAACCAACATTGTAAGAAGAAGATATTTTATAAATAATTAGTATTGATACATAGTCAAATCTACTTCAATAAACAAGAAAACTAATGTAAGGAAATTTTACAAATTGGCAAAATAAAAAAAAACACAATCAAAGATAATTATTATGTCTCCTGACTTTTTTTTTTTTGTTTTTTGAGACGGAGTTTTGCTCTTGTTACCCAGGCTGGAGTGCAATGGCCCGATCTCGGCTCACCGCAACCTCCGCCTCCTGGGTTCAGGCAATTCTCCTGCCTCAGCCTCCTGAGTAGCTGGGATTACAGGCACGCGCCACCATGCGCAGCTAATGTTTTGTATTTTTAGGAGAGACGGGGTTTCACCATGTTGACCAGGATGGTCTCGATCTCTTGACCTCGTGATCCACCCGCCTCGGCCTCCCACGGTGCTGGGATTACAGGCGTGAGCCACCGCGCCCGGCCTCTGTCTCCTGACTTTTAAGGCAGATAGGATTTTTATATGTATTACTTCAAATTAAATTAATGTTATGAATGGAAAATTGGTTGGAGAGACAGAAAGAAGGTCAGGGAGTAAGAAGACAGAAAGAGACAAAAACTAGAGCTGTTTTAATAAGATGGACCATATGATGATTTATCTATATATTCCTCATATTTATAAATTTAGCATTGACTTCTATAGTCATGAAGAAATGAGAAAACAATTGATTTTATTTAATATGCATCAAAATAAAGTGCACTTTTTATCAAAAATAAAGGAAATTTATATGTACATCTAGAAAATGCATAGTCATAATCATAAAGAAAATTTTTCATTATATATTTAGGTGCAAATTACTATTAACTTGCAATAGTGAAAAACTGAAATCATCAATAGGTTAAAGGAATGTCTGACACCTTTGCATGCTGTTGAAAACACAGTAAACAATATTCGGTTCAAAATATTAATACTGTTATATAATTTCTGTTGAATCCATTTTGTTGCCACCAAGTAAATTGAATTACATTGTAAAAAGTTTTCAGACTATAAAACTGACTTGCTAGAATGTTCATTAAAATGGAAAGTCAAAATAAATTAGAAGACATTTAAACTCTTTTTCATCAATTTTTTTTTTATAATTAGGTCTTAAAAGCTAAAAATTAAGAAGCTTTGGATCAGAGGTGAAGAAGCTATTATTGTTGCCCTTGATTAAGTTTAAAAATATTCATTGGAGCCAGGAATAAAAGCTCTGAGCCTCTTTCTGAGTCATTAATTATTATCAGTACTATAATAAATATTTCCTATGGCAATAAAACAAATTGGATGTCAATTCAGCATTTCGCATATAAAAGAGGTGTTGGTAATTAAATGAGTGAGATTCTTTACAAAACAATAGTTTTGTTCACAGGGAGTATGGAAGATTCAAGTTGTTTTATTAGAATTAACTGAGGTTGACATTATTATTCTTATGAATTTAGACAATTATTTCCACAATATAAAGATGGTTGAATTACATATTTAATTATTTGACTTTGCAAATACTTTGCATATTGTACTTAAATTCTGATACTGTCTCAAAAAATTTTGAGTTTATAATATATTGATTTATATCGCATTGATCAAAATGGACAGTAATACTCCACAGAAAATAACAAACAAAAATATCACTAAGAAATCCACGATTAGAAATGAAATTGCTTTTTTTAAAGTTCATTACTGAAAAGCTGCCAAAATTTTTTCAAACTTAATTCGGTATGATAAAAACCTTTGTTTAGTCTAAAACAAAAATTAGCCTATTTCAAAGTGAAAATCCACTTTCTGGTAAAACTACTCTTCCATTTATTTTATTATATTCCTGGATACATACGTGGATATTGTATTTAGTGACTTCTATAATATGGTACTGTGTATCTATATCTGGTCATTATTTTATAATCTCCTTGAAAATTGGATACTTGGAAAATTAGATTCTTGGAAACTAATTGCTAAAAATTATAGTTAGGGAATTCTACACAACTAATTATTTGCTACAGTTCAGCAAATTAAAATATTTACATTAAATGATTAAATGCATAATTATGTTTAATTTCCTAAATCAAAACAATATAGAAAGTCAGTTTTCCACATGTGACTTTTACATCTTACATTTAGTAGCCATCTGATTTTGAAACATGAAAAAAGTATTATTACTTGTAAATGTGTTTTTGATTTTTAGACTCTTACGTTAAAACAGCGTTTACCATTTTGAACAAAACATATCAGTTAATTACATTCATATTTCTCATCAGACATATTTACATGTAGTGTACCTTTTGTTTCAATGAACACAACTAATTTGTATTAATTTTCTTGGGTTGCTATAAATTTGCGAAACAAACTGGATGGCTTAAAGAAAAGAAATTTATTGTCTCTCATTTCTGGAGGCTAGAAATGTCACGGGGTAAAAAAGGTTGGTCCCTTCTGCAGTCTGTGAGAAACTGTTCCTTGCATCTTCTGCTAGCTTCTGGTGGTGTGCTAGCATCTTCGACATTCTTCAGCTTGTAGATGCATCACTGTGACATCTGCCTTCATGTTCATATGGAATTCTTTCTGTGTGCATGTGTCCCTTTGTTCAAATTTCCTCCTTTTTTAAAAAGACAGAGTTATATTGAATTATATAATTCACCATCTGCAAAACTCTATTTCCAAATAAGATCATATTCATAGTTACTGGCTTAGGATTTCAACATGTTTTAGAGTTAAGCAATAGAGGCCATAACTATTCAAAATGGCCAACCGATAACTATTCAAAATGACCAATCAATCTGAATTTTTCACCACATCCACAGGAATTGCGAGGCAAAGTAAAAAAAAAAAAAGTGTGGTCTTATCATTTATATTATTTATTTTTGAGACAGAGTCTCACTCTGTGCTTGAGGTTGGAGTGCAGGGGAGATCTCACCTCACTGCAACCTCTGCCTCCTGGGTTAAAGTGATTCTCCTGCTTCATCCTCCTGAGTAGCTAGATTGCAGGTGCATGCCACCAAACCCAGCTGGTTTTTGTATTTTTATTAGAGACAGGGTTTCACCATACTCACCAGGCTGGTCTTGAACTCCTTCCCTTGTGATCTGCCAGCCTTGGCCTCCCAAAGGGCTGGGATTACAAGTGTGAGCCATCCAGCCTGGCTGGTCTTACCATTTATTAAGTTGAAAGTAAACAAACAAAAAAAAAAATTGTCTGTCTGCATGTGACATAAGCAATCAGATGTGCATAGTGACTTTAATTCAAGGAAAGGAAGACGGTTGGTTGCTGTTTTGCCTCTGTCTTAGTTAACCTCTATGTTTACATAGGGATGAAATCCAGTTAATGACAGCATCTGCCTTATTATACTGACATGAAAAATCAAATTCAGTAATGATTTTAGCAACATCCCTGGGATATAATAAAGGATTTATTAATAATAGCCATGGTAACAAAAATGATAATTAGCATTAAGAGCAAATCCATGAGTACCAAATTTTATGTGTTGAAGTCGTTAAACGAAAGTGATCAGGGTGCCGTGGCACATTTCACAAAGACTTCATAGTTAAAAGGGTCAAGAAATTAATTGTGTTGACAGTTAAAAAAACCAGAACATATCTAGAATCCAGCCACTCTACTTCCTTCTTTTCGCATGCCTTGCCTTGCTCTTAAGCACAGTAACCTATGAATCATGCTTACAAGTTAACAAGGTTTCCTAATGTATCACTGCAGACATATTCCCCTTAAAATATTGCTGCTGTTTATACACATCTAGTTTATTTGGATCACATAAATTCTTAGGTCTAATTGGATAAAAGGTGAAATATCACTCAAAGTTATAAGGAAAAACGACTTTTTATGCATCAAAGAACAAAATTCAATATTCAATGTGCTATTCAATATAATGTTTAAATTAATTTTACCAATACTTTGAAAGGATAGTGAATATATCATAGATAAAAAATAAACTAGTCCACTAGCTTCTTTATCAGAACAGAATATTTCCATTTTTAATCTATTTTAATGTTTCTTTAACTCAGATATTTTATCTAATTATTATCAGTTAAACTCTGGTCTACGGTCTTTTCAGGCACCATAAAAAATGTTTAAATAATTTAAGTTCAGTTGTAAAATTGCAATAGTCCAGGTAGATTTTAAACTTGAAATTCAATTTCAACATGGTCACAGAGTATAAAAGAGAGCATAATGGAAGTGCTATGCCACTAGAGATGTTTTATTATTTATCATGAAATGTAAATGACATGCTGCACCACATCAGCATAGGCAATTCACAGAAACTGTGTCATGGGCATAAGAGTCGTTCATTAGAGTAGATGTTTGATTAGCATTGAGAAGTGACAGTTTGTACTGCTCTGAAATATTATTTAATTTTTCTAACCATCAAGGTCATTCCAAATAGTGAACATTTGCAAAAGACCTGTTAGTACATAGTATGGACACTGTACTTAAAATTCATTTTATTCTATCTTCCCTTTGCACACGTACCTCAAGTTGAAGTTTTTCACAATGCTGGGATTTAACTCAGTGAACCAGCCATGAATCTAGGCTACATCCTTAAAGTGTGAGAAGGCACACTACTAGGACAGCCGGGTTCATCCCAAATATGACATTGTTTTTGTGTATTCATCATATCCTTTAGTCTAGATGTCTATATTGTATGTATAATTTACATGTCTATATTTTAGAATTAATTTTGCTTTGGGACAAAACATAGCAATAAAATATGTTATGATATTAAGTATATAACTATAATTGGTATTTTATTCATATAAAATTAAAAATGTACTTTGCCACAACTTGCAATGATTATATTATCCCAATTGACAACCATGATTAACATTACTCTTTATGAAAAACCAAATTAATAATTAGAAGGATGCTTAGAAAACATCAATTTCGAGCAAAAAGACATGACTGCTGTGGAGAAATATTCTATTGAGGCAATTATGAGTCTTACTGAAGTAATTCTACTCTTCCTGAGAACACGGTGTGTTTCTACCTTGGACTTTGTTGAGCATTTTGTAATGAGAGTCAAATTAGATAAACATAACTAATTTCTGAAATTACTTTATAATAAAAATTTTGATCCAATCATGTTTAGATTAGTAACAGGAGCATCACACTAAAAAAATACATATGTATCAGAAAATTATTGTTATTTACAATTTTATATATTGAATTAATATTACTAGATATGCTGTAGTTTTAGGGCAGATTAATGAAAATATATTCTCAATGTATCCGATAGAAGCAACAGCAAAAACATTTCAAATTAAAACTATTTTCATCACTCTTTGACCATTTTCTTAATGTCTAGAAAAAATCATTTCTCATCTTTTTACAAAATTAAAATTGAACATCAAAGTATTCTGAAATCTTGAATTTTATAAAGCAGGTAATAAATACTATGTTACATGCTCATGACAATGCACATGTCCAAATACACATTCTGTAATAGTTAATACGCGCCATTCTACAATGGAAATTGTAGGCGTGTGCTGATGGAGCTCATGGGAAAGTGAGGTAAAATAGAAAAGTATTTTAAGTATATTTAATATGAAAAATTAGAGTGAGCATTCTACTACAGAGAAAAGTGAGGGCAATCCCTTTTGGTATGATATATTTGATCATTTATAGATAATGACAAATATTATAGTAGTTGAGGTTTTAAAAATTCTTCTTTAAATATTTCAAAGCAATAAAGAAGGTCTTCCCATATATATATATGATGCATATATACATATGTATATGATGCATATATACATATATATGTATATGCTTATATACATATATATTTGAGATGGACTTCTGTGCATCAACTTCCTACGTTAAATGAACAATGAATGAAAAACATAAAGTTTACTGCTTTTGACTTCCAATGGTGCTGAAGAGAGTTTAAAAGTAGAATCAGTGCAGAAATAATCCTTCTTAATTTGGTACATCGCTTATCAAGTAGGATTAATAGGCTATTAGCCTTTGCATTTATTATAAAGATCTGACATTTCATCTTTCATATTTGAGTTTCATCTGGAAGGTGTAAACAGCACATCTCCTTCAATTTATCTTGTGATATAGTATAAGATGGCAAGTTGCTATTTTGTTAATTAACTCATAAGACTTAACATTATTGTAAGTAGAAACAATCATGAATGTTCAAGATCATTGACTGTGCCGAATGAACCTGCGTTCCAATAGCTGCTCCAACTCTCACTATCAGTAAAGCTTTGAAGTTTGATAAACAAAAATGTTTTATTAAAGTTCGTTTTTAAAGTATTTTGTCCTCAGGTTAGGACCTACCTATCAATTAAAAACCATATGCCATATCCTTTGTGAAAAAAATGAATGGAATTTAAAGGAAGCTGATTTCATGTTTAAATAATTCATTTTGTTTTTGTTCCACAAACTCCAACTTAGAAAACCTTTCAATAGATTCAGAATTAATAGAAGAAAATAGGAATAATAATGATACTTGCTTTCATCGATGATATTTTCAATTTTCTCTTTTTAATTTATTTATTTATCTCATATTTATTAAGCTTTTATAATGTGATAGGATAAACTACGACAATATACTGATAATAAAGAAGGCCATACATGGTTAGGGAGACAGAATGACTGGAGGCGGTGGCACTGTGGGTCAGGTGTTCAGAAAAGATGGCTCAGAAAAGCTTACATTTGAGCAGAAATGTAAGTGGAATAGGGAGTTACATGAGAATATCTCCCACAAGAGTATTTGGAGCACAGGAAACATTCAGAACAAAGCCATGGGGCAAAAGTGTAATTGACATGTTAAAAGAGCCCATATGAGAGTGGGAAGAAGTTAGATTAGAGAGGTGGCTCGCGTTTGTTACCACAAATACTCTTTCAAAGTATGTCAGTCCAAATTACCTCTTCTGTGTATCAAATAATTTTAAATGACAGAGCTACTTTGGGATAAATAGGGTTACACATAAGATATTCAAGAAGTAGACTGTTCTAAAATTGCTTAACCTAAATAATTTACCCATTCAGTCATTCCAGTGAGCCTTAATCTAATAGACAAAAATAAAACACAGTCAGATCCAGTCAGTAAGAAATGAACCTTGCGTCATTCTTGAGCTAGTACTAGGCAGAAGTTGCATTCTATCTGACTTTTGTGGTTTCAAAAATTACAAAAATTCAAGGGCAATCAGCACACTTCCCTCCATAAAACCGTTTAGGGGTTTCCCATTGCTGGTATTTCCTTCCCCTAGTTCCCCAATATCATCTCATGCACACTCACACTATTTTACAAGTACATTGAAAATACTAAGCTCATATATTATGATGCAACAAAGTCCGGAAAAAAATAAAATGGAGAACACACCTGTGTTTGAATAAAGTTGGGTTTATTGACTTGCTGCAATGAGGATGAATGCACACCATGGGAATCAAATGGCTTTGATTTGAGAGTCTTTGAACATTCATTATAGTAATTTGTCTTGTGTTAGGGAATTTTTCACAGGTGCAAGAAAGTAGGGCTTTGTTCTAGATTGTTTTTTGTCAGAAACTGGAGACAACTCTATGATTGGGTATCCCAGTATTGCTTATGTAGTAGCTGGGAAGAATAACTAAGGGCTAAAGCTGCCATGGATAAAGCAGCAGCAGCGATTTTTTATTAGACTGATGATAAAAACACTTGATGCTTTTTGTAGTTTGGACACTTTTCTCTAAATTTGTACATGAATATGGAGTGGTCTTGTTTTCCTCTGATCCACTGAACTCACAGAGAGGCTTTGTCTGATGCTGATACTGAATTATTTATGAAGAAGAGCATCATGGCAAGTGCCATACAAACTCCGAGGAACACCAAGGCCTTGTTGAAATTGCAACCCCAGCCCCAGGCCAGATCCTAGGTCTCAAAGTTACTTTTCTATTCCTTGAATGTGCACGTCAGTTTTGGGAGATAAATTTCCTGGGCTTATAAAATCTCTCAACAACTTTCACTCCTATTTTCTAAAAGAGAATACATAAGATACATACTAAATGTTTGGAAGAAATCATTGAGGGGAAGAAAACTGGGCCTGGAGATTTTGTGGAGATATTCTTTTAATTACACATTCATTTGTTAAATTCAGTATTAAAAATTCCGACATTTTATTGCTGCTTTCAGTTTTTAAGGGTTATGTACTTCTAAATTTTTCTGTTTCTTCTAAAAGTTTCAAATTATTGGAAAAATTTGCTGCCAATATGTTTTCTTATTTAGAATGTGTTTTTGATATTTAGGGACATTTCCTTTTCACATTTGTGTTTTTTAATTTCTCTCACTTTTTAACCTATAGTTCCACTAAATGTTGATCAATGTTTTTAGTCTTTTCAAAAAATCAAAATAGACCATATTTATTTTTATTTATCATATGTTTTTATTTTATTCCTTTGTCTCTCTAGGTTCAGTGGGTATAGTTTCCAGCTTTTGGTTTAACTTCTTGAAATGAAATTACAGATTCTTTTATATGACATTTTTTCTATCTTATGCATTAAAATTATAAATTTTCCTTTTGATTTATCACAAGTTCCAATATAGTTTTAGTTACTTAACTCAGAGTTACTTTGCTCCAAGTTAAGTAACTAAAACTATATTTTATTATTCACCTGGGATTTCTTTTTTGATTTTGAGGTATTAATAAATATATTGTTTAATTTTCAAGAAGTTAGTTTTTGTTCATTTACCATGTTATTAAGTTCTGGCTTAATTTCTTATTGCCATGAACTATTCTATGATTTTTTTTTTGAGGCCCCAAATTTATTGAGCTCTGTCTTTCATTATGTGATTATGTGAACGTGAATAGAATGTGTATTTTGCCATTGTCACTTGTAATGCTGTATATGTCAAGCAGATAGCTTTTGTTAATTGTGGGTTTATTAATTATATTATTCAGAACTTCTATAAGTTTGCTGATTTTTATTCTGTTGCCTTTAGCTATGATTGTTAATATTTTCTATGTTAGTTTTTCTATGGTCTGAATATTTGTGCCCTTCCAAAATTTATACGTTGAAATTCTAATCTGCAATTTAAGAATATTAGGAGGTGGGGCCATCAGGAAGTGCTTAGGTCAAGGGAGCAGAGCCTTCATGGTGGGCTGTTAGGTTTGGGAGAAAAAGGTTCCTGGTCTCATAAAAACCCTCAACAACTTTCATTTTTGTATGTACCTATTTGACTTTTTTTTTTTTTAATTTCAATTGAGCTGCTGGTTTACTCCATGCAATAAAGTATACTCAGTTGTGTGTAGAAGAAGCTGGTGAGAGCTCCCTCCTACATAAATAAGCAATTGCACTGGTTTTCATGCAACATTTTTTTTTAATTAAATTGTCCTGATTCTATTTTGTAAATGGAAAGACAATCATTTATTTCTAAGCATAATGGAAAAAGACGAGTGCTTTGTGCATTTTGATATATTTGAGTTCATTTTTACCACAATGTCATACTTTTGACACAATGGTTTTCTTGTAAGTATCTTAGTTCATGTGCATCTGAATGGTAAATGCTGTGTTTAAGTTTTGTGTTTCAAGAATTGTGCTACAAAAGAAAGAAAGAAAATACAAAAATGGGCAATGTTATTAAAAAGGTCAGAGAGACTCTTTCCACTATCTGTGGACACAGCACAAAGACATCATCTATAAAGCAGAAAGCAGGCTTTCACCAGACACTAAATTGGTCTTAATCTTGGACTTCTCAGCCTCAAGAGCTGTGATAAATATGTTTCTGCTGTTTATAAGCTACCCAGTTCATGGTGGTTTGATATAGCAAACTCAAGCTAAGTTAAGGGTTTTTGTTTTTGTTTGTTTGTTTGTTTTTTTTTTTGCTCGTTTTGAAGTTGTTATAAGGTTTGTGAAATTTTAATATGGAATCTTTTCTTGGTTGATTTTCTTTTTCCCATCAAGTGTACACTCTCTTTTGCTCTAGAAATGATTTGTGAATTAAGGCTGAGTTCATCAGCTTTACTGCAAATAGTGACTTCTAAATACATTTTTCTATTAATTATTTTTAAATATTTTGTGTTTCAATTTTTCAGTTGTGCATCTTGTAAGCCTCATATGCTTATAGCAGTCTAAAATCTTAGTTTTAAGATGCAAGTTTTTAGTTCATTTACATTTAAAGTAATGACAGGCATATTTGGTATTTATTCTACCACTTTTTATTGATTTTTATTTGTACCATCTAGATATTCTATTTTCTTTCCTCTCTTGAGATCTTTTTGATTAAGCAAGTATTTTGTTATTTCCCAAATTATTAATTCATACTTGATTTATTAACATTTAATGCAAAATAGACTGTGGTTGATAGAATAAAAAGATGGTAATTATCAATTCATTTTCTTCTTTTACGAACTTAGAACTTCACAAATGTAGAGGTAAAGGTAGCCTGTCCTGTTACTTGCCTGGATTGTATAATGTACACGAAATGACATTGTGCTGATTCCCAGACTAGATTTTAGGAGGATGGTGAGATTATGTTGTCTTCCTCTTGGATCCCTGAAATCTCGTATAGGACATAATATAAATATTATGTTTATAAGGGAGGAAAGCCTATGAGAAATTATCACAAAAATGTTGGGAAGTTCTACACTAGGATACATGTTTAAAAATTAGGGGAGGTCTAATTCTGGTACAGTAATTAGCCAAATCCAAATGTGGAAAATCATCTCTCCAACAAACAGAAAAGTATAGTCTACTTGATGGACATCTAAATGAAATATAGAAAGATTCCTATGTTCAGTGGCAGAGGAGAACCAGATAAGTCCTTATGAGCACAAATAGAACTCCAAATTAAGTAATACAATAATTTGTGCTAAAATTTTTATTTTGCCTGGAAGACATTGATAAATAAGAAACCACACAAAAAAGCATAATCATGTATGTAATTGTATCTTGGAGATATTTTTAACTGTGACTTTTCATTAATCTATAAATTCACATAAGATATAATTAATATCATACAGCCAGTTAAGTGCCTGGATTCAGGATTAAACTCATTGTTAAACAAATAGTTTAATAACTGCTTATACTACTTTTTCAAAAACTAGAATAGAATGTAAAACTTCAGTGGCACACACGTTAAAAAAGGTAGAGTATACCTTAATATATTACCATTTTCTTTGTAACAATTCTAAAGCATTCACTTATATACTCGTTCACATAACACCAAGTAATTATAATGGTTAGATTTTGCATTCAGACTCTTCTTTTTTGTATTTTTAGCAAATATTTTAATTGAAATGTAATCATACATAATGAACGCTAGTAGTTTTTATTATTATGTAATATGAACAAAAGAAAAAAATGTTTGTAATGTTTCATCATCTGTCCATCTTCAGCTAATGCTGAAGAGTGAGTTCCACATTCAGGTTATTATTTTCACTTATATTTTATATTGAGGAAATATAAAATTCACTCACAACTTTGGGACACTGGAAAAGGCAGAACAGTGTGTTGATGACATCAGAGAACTCTGGATCTTCAAGTTGCAATGGGTAATGTTATGGAAATGCTCCAGAATATTACCGAAATATTGTAATACAGAATAACACAAAAATATTACAGAAAATATATACTTATTTATGCTCTACTGTAGAAGGACTACATAATTCCTAGGTATTTATGTGAATTTTTTTCCTCTGATATCAAGTACTGAGAAAATCTTGTGCTGCCTTTTGGGTCACTATATAGTATTTTTGAAAAAATTCTAAAATCTTATTCTACCATTATCATGGTTTTGCTCACATTTAAAAGGTCTGAGTTTTGAAGATATTGAATGTATTCCTCAGATAAGACTCTTTACCAAATTATTTGAAATCATATTACATGTATCAATTTTCCAGTCACAGACTCATGTGAAAATGCAATTTCATTTTTCTCTACTTTAATTTAGTTTTCTATTCTGAACTCTCATTCTTCCTAGTTGAGTATTTTTATCAATCACATTCACAAAAACTTGGTCTGATTCAGTGATTATTCAGTTATCTCAGGTTTGTAACTGAGTCATAATCAGGTATAAAACTCAGTTTTTTTTCCTTCTCCTTTCTTTCCTCTTTTATTTATATATATAATATTAATATATATTAATTTATGTAGAAATTATTTGTAAAAAAGATATATATGTATATAAATTGTTTGCAGAAAAGATTTATATTTGTGTATATATATAGAAATTATTTGCAGAAAAGATTTATATATACATATATATGATTAATATATATTTGATTAATGTATTACTTAATACATCTCACACAGAATTTGTAATCTTTCCTCGCAAACTTCTCTAATTGCAGTGCTATACCTACCATTTATTGAGGATTCCATTCTTCCAGTTATGCAAGTTAACCATTATTGTTTTATGAATATATATATATATGTGTGTGTGTGTGTATATATATATAGGTATTTTATTTGCAAATAATTTTGAGCACTTAAGACCATGGAGTTATAGATGTTAACAAGACAGTTTTTTTTTTGTTTTATGCAAATAATTTTGAACACTTAAGACCCTGGAGTTATGGATGTTAACATGGCAGTTACAGACTTTAAGTTTAGGCACTATATTATTTGGGAAAGGAGACAGACAGCAAATAAGTAGATGAATGAATGAGACATATTCAGATAGTACACTAAATGCTCTAAATATAAATGAAGATCACGTAAAATAGAGTGGGATCCATTTTGTAAATAGATATAACAGGACAAGGTTAGTGACAAGACATAATGAAAGCTGATAAATTAAGTATAATTCTTACATTTTCATACTAGATTTAACGATCAGTTATTGAGACTGGAAACAGTGAAAGAGCAGTAGAAGGCATGTTGTGGAGGAGAATCAAGAATTCTCTTTCCAAGGCTTAACAGTCATTGAATTATTTGATTTTTTGAGATATTTTATTGTGCAACTAATGGAGCCACAGTGCCTTTTTATTGATTTGATTTAGGTGTTATCAACAGAGAGGAAAACTGAAAAAGAAGCAAAGCTTTCTAACTAATTATTAATTAACAAGGAGGAAGAAATAATGATCATGAAGGAGTAGATGCAATTTGGTGAAATGTACTGGCTAAGCTTTCTCTTTTTAGCTGCTATTAAAAGGAAGTAAAGAAAATTATTTAATTAACGTAAAAGCATATTTTTCTCCCACACTAAATGAAGTCAATGGGAGAGCAACGCAGGTCTGGAATTGCACTGTTAATATGTTAGCAGAGGGTGGGTCCAATTTCCTTCAGGCCTTCTATTGCCTCACTTCTTTTGCGTGGCTGTCCATACTTAACGCGGCCTCCAGGAGGCATGCAATCGAAATAGAACCATTATTGTTTTAGGACTCATGTTTGTGCTCATGGCATGAAGAAAAAAAAATGTGGAGACAGGCAAAATAATGGCCACCACATAGTCTCAGAGACTAAGGAATCAAGATTTTTCTAGTGACCTAGACTGGTGCCATTAATGAGCTACTGCAGCTCTGGCATTTCTACTCAATGAACAATAAGTACTTATTATTTTATACATCAAATATGCTTCTCAAACATTTAATATGTATTATTTGATTAAGATATTACTGGCCGGGCGCAGTGGCTCACGCCTGTAATCCCAGCACTTTGGGAGGCCGAGGCGGGTGGATCACGAGGTCAAGAGGTCGAGACCATCCTGGTCAACAAGGTGAAACCCCGTCTCTACTAAAAATACAAAAATTAGGTGGGCATGGTGGCGCGTGCATGTAATCCCAGCTACTCAGGAGGCTGAGACAGGAGAATTGCTTGAACCCAGGAGGCGGAGGTTGTGGTGAGCCGAGATCCTGCCATTGCGCTCCAGCCTGGGTAACAAGAGTGAAACTCTGTCTCAAAAAAAAGAAGATATTATTTAATACATCCCACACAGAATTTGTAGTCTTTCCTCCCAAACATCTCTGATTGCAGTGCCATACCCACCATTTATTGAGAATTCCGTTCTTCCAGTTATGCAGGCTAAAAAATCAGGAGTTATTATTTGTTTCCTCGCCTACTAGCTCTAGTGTGCATGGTCTGTTGTTTCAACTTCAAAATATTTCCAGATTCTAACTACTTCTCATGACTTCCAAGGCAAATTCCCTTGCCAAAACCACATTTGGATTTTATAATAGCATTCTAACTGGTTTTTCATTTTTTCCTCTAATTCTCAACATAGTAAGTAGTCTGTGGTATTCCTTTAAAATTAAAGCTTAGAGTACATCATTCCATTACCACTCTGATTTTGTCATTTACTATCTTTCCCTTCATCATTCTTCTGTCAGCTTCTGTCCTTGCAGTTTCTTCAACAGACCTTCAAGGATACACTCTTGGCCAAAGATCTTTGCACTGGCTAGTCTTTCTATTTGGATCAAATTTTAATTACCTAGCTAGGCTTTTCTCTGGCTGGCCACCCTATTAGAAACTGTAACATTCTGTCATGGTGTGAATATTTGTGCCCTAAAATATTCATATGTTGCAATTCTTAACCTTCAAAGTGATGGCATTAGGAAGTAGAATCTTTGGAATTTGGAACCTTTGGGAGTTTCGAGGGTGGAGCCCCATATGCATGAAAGTAGTCCTCTTATGAGAGCCCAAGAGAGCTCTTTAGCTCTCTGTATCTCACATGAGGAGGATACAAAGAGAAGTTAGCAGTCTGGAAGACAGCCCTCACCGGAACCAATCATACTGGCACCCTGAACTCAGACTCCCAGCCTCCATAACTCTGGGGAATGAATTTCTGTTGTTGTTAGGCACGCTATTTTATCGTGCTTTGTAATTGCAGCCTGGACTGACTATGGTACATGTCATTCTCCTGTGGTATCCTCAATTCTTTTCCCTTTATTTATTTTTATTCATTATATATACATCAGCATTCAATATATGAAAATTCAGTTATTCGTACAGTTTTGTGCAATCAACTAGGAAGTAAGCTTTTAGAGCAGGGACTGTTTTGTGTGCCAGGACTCTAGTACCTACAAGATTACTTCCCACATAATAAGTGTGAATTAGTTGATGAATGAATGGATAAATGAATAGAATGTGAACATTAAAGGAGAAGGTGAGTGGATCCTGGGCAACAGTTACCATTCAAGGGTCCAACTGGAAAATGCCTTTGAGATGCCTGTAAAATACTTAGACACTTATGTGGAAAATGAGCTACAGCTCAAGGGAAAAATTGGAGTGGGAACATTTTAGTGTTTGGATGGTGTCCAAAATAATCAAGAGAAATAGGATGCTCTATTGAATCCTGGTAAAGGTAGAAAATTTCCTTTAAAATAAATTTTAAATTTACAGAGAGCTCCATGACCCTTGAGCATTTCATTTAAAATATATCTATATATGCCAAATGTAGTGGCTCATGCCTGTAATCCCAGCAGTTTGGGAAGCTGAGGTGGGTGGATCACTTGAGGCCATGAGTTTGAGACCAGCCTGGCCAACGTGGTGAAATCCTGTCATTACTAAAAATACAAAAATTACCCAGGCTGGTGATGCACACCTGTAATTCCAGCTGTTTGGGAGGCTGAGACATGATAATGGCTTGAACCTGGGAGGCAGAAGTTGCAGTGAGCCAGAATTACACCACTGCACTCCAGCTTGGTGACCAGAGTGAGACACTGTCTAAAAAAAATAAAATAAAATAATAAAATAAATCTATACAGAATGAACCAAATTATCAAACATATAATATATACACATATATAATATATTATTTGTGTTGAATTTTTTCCTGTGGACAGAAGAGCTTGAATCAGATTATAGGTAAATTCTTTTTCTAATCTACAAGTTTGTACCTCTGATAAAAACAAAATAAAATTATTAAGTACTACCTGGTACTGAAGTAATTTAAATCTCTTAGAGATATGTTTTAAATTCTTTTTTTTAAAGTAGGTGCTGTTATTCTTTGTGTATATGTATATATATATACATATACACATATATATATACAAACACATATATATATACATACATACACACACACACACACACACACACATATATATATGTACATACATACATATGTATATTATTGCACATTAGGTACTGGGGTACATATGAAGAACATGCAGGATTGCTGCATAGGTACATACATGGTAATGTGGTTTGCTGCCTCCAACGCCATCACCTGTATCTGGCATTTCTCCCCATGTTATCCCTCCCCAACTCCCTACCCCCCACTGTCCCTCCCCTAGTCCCCCCACCACAGACCTCAGTGTGTGATGCTCCCCTCCCTATGTCCATGTGTTCTCATTGTTCAGCACCCACCTATGAGTGAGACCACGTGGTGTTTGATATTCTGTTCTGTGTCAGTTTGCTGAGAATGATGGTTTCCAGCTTCATCCACGTCTCTACAAATGACACAAACTCATTGGTTTTTATGGCGGCATAGTATTCCATTGTGTATATGTGCTACATTTTCCCTGTGCAGTCTATTGTTGATGGGCATTTGGGTTGGTTCCAAGTCATTGCTATTGTAACTAGTGCTGCAATGAACATATGTGTTCATGTGTCTTTATAGCAGAATGATTTATAATTCTTTGGATATATACCCAGTAATGGTATTGCTGAGTCAAATGGAATTTCTATTTCTAGACCCCTGAGGAATCGCCACACCGGTTGAACTGATTTACACTCCCAAAAACAGTGTAAATATGTTCCTATTTCTCCACATCCTCTCCAGCATCTGTTGTCTCCAGATCCATTCTAACTGGCATGACATGATATCTCAATATGGTTTTGATTTGTATTTCTCTAATGACCAGTGATGATGAGCATTTTTTCACATGTTTGTTGGCCTCGTATATATCTTCTTTTGAAAAGTGTCTGTTCATATCCTTTGCCCACTTTTGAATGCATTTGTTTGTTTTTTCGTGCAAATCTGTTTTAGTTCTTTGTAGATTCTGGATATTAGCACTTTGTCAGATGGGTAGATTGCAAACATTTTTTCCCATTCTTTTGGTTGCTGGTTCACTCTAATGATTGTTTCTGTTGCTGTGCAGAACCTCTGGAGTTTAATGAGATCCCATTTGTCTATTTTGGCTTTTGTCTCCAATGGTTTTGGTGTTTTAGTCATGAAGTCCTTGCCTATGCCTATGTCCTGAGTGATTTTGCCTAGGTTTTCTTCTAGTGTTTTTATGGTGTTAGGTCTTATGTTTAAGTCTTTAATCCATCTGGAGTTAATTTTAGAGAAACATTTTTGAATATTTTTTCTTTTGCATTATTTCAAAACTAATATATAGGAGAAGACACTTCAGAAAACAGAAATTTCTAGAATGCCACATAAAATGGTTTTATTATTAGACATTCTAGTGACAGGATCCTTAAATTTACTTATATTATTTTGTTCTGCATTTAATCATTTTACCTTTATCTTCTGTTCGTGGAGCTTTTGATTTTAAATATCTGTTTCTCAAGGGAAACACTTTGAGATAGTAAAAACTCTTAAACTCAAACAACCAAAAAAGCTGACCACAGGGTTCTATATTTTCTTGTTTTAGGCTTGTCCTTTGTTTCTATTCCTCAAAGGCATGTAATAGAGTTTTTATTTGATGTGCACATGTGTGTTTGTACATATGTGTTTCTTAACTCAGACACTACTTCTTGTGATTCATAGTGCAGTTTGACATTGAAAATCAGTAACCTCCAGTTAAGTGATAATTTAAGCAGCAGAATATAAAAGGCTTATTTTGGGGCTTACATATTTTATCCTATAAAAATTCAAAATCTGTTATGAACTATTATGTTCAGAAATTCAGATAAAGGAAAGAAGTTATTTTTAGTAATTTTATATTTAGATGTGAATCTGTCTTGGATAATGGAGTCTCATTAAAAACTGGCAAATAATTTTAACTCTACATACATTTTTCCTTTTGTCCAAATAACTATTACCTTACAAATAGGTCTGTGTAGTCAATCAGATTCAATGCAATGATATAATTGAAATATAAATTACCATAAGAATTGTTTTAAATGTGATTTCTATACAATAGAAACTAATAGAACTCTCCATAATGGGTCTTCTGGGGTGCTATTTTAAATACTGAAACGGTAATTCAATTTAATGCACTTAGACTGTTTTAAAGGCCAAAGAAATTATATGTGTTCACTTGGACAGCAATTTGAAATATTTGTTCAAATTCAAATGAAATTTATAAAGAAAATTTTCTAACTAGGCTCCGCAGCAAAGAAATACAATTCAATGTTTTAAATTTACCTTCTTGGCAATCATCCCATTATATTTTTATCATATTGCCATACTAAAAGTACACTCATGTGTCACTTAACAATGAGGATACATTCTAAGAAATATGCTGTTAGGTGATTTGTCATTGTATGAATATCATAGAATGTACTTAGACAAACCTAGATGATGTAGTCTACTGCACACCTAAGATCTGTACTATAGCTTAAGGCTCCTAGGCTACAAACTTGTACAACATGTCACTGTATTGAATAATAGAAGCAACTGTAACACAACGGCATTTGTGTACCTATACATATCTAAGCATGGAAAAGTTATAGTAAAAAATATTGTAATTATTTTTACTTGAAAATTTTATGTTAATGTAATACAAATAATATAATATAAATTTATATCATAAATTGTTTAATTATAAGTATTAAATTATTTACTAATATACATGAATTATCTATTTTATATTTACTGAAATATAAATTTATGTGTTTTGTTATATACTATATATTACTGTAATATAAACGTATATTTATATTACCTAAATGTTATATATAAATTTATATTATATGTATTAATTTTGAAATTAATATTTATATCTATAATATGAATTTATATTATTACAGTGAAATACTGTAATTATCATCTTATGGAACCATTGTTGTGTGTGCTGTCCATTGCTGACCAAAATGTCAGTGCATGACTATAATGGAAAACAGTTGCATGTGAAGTGAGAAATGTAAAACAGAAATTAAATACTTGGAAGATCTTACATTTTGGGGCTGGTTAATAAGGATCATAATAAACATTTTCACTTTGTTGATTTAATATTACATGTTAACATATCATGGATGTGTCCCAGAAGAACAAAAACAAACTATATTTTAGATTAGTAGGAAAAAAAGGGAGAATAAAATTTTATTCAATTAAAAGAAGACAATATATAGTGGGAAAATAAGAGCAACACCAAAACATTTTTTTAAATGTTGGTAGAAGTGTCTTCAAATACATGCATAATCGATCCTAAAATATGTACATGATATACATTATCTACTGAAAAGTAGATTTGTAAGATTAGATTAAAATATGACCTTAATCCAATAATCTTCTCTTTCTAAAAAATGCACCAATAAAATGTTGATAAAAAGGTATAATAGAAAGATTTGATTTATAGAAATTGAATTGATAAATCAGGAATTGGAGAATTATCTCTGTAAAGGATCATATGGTAAATATTTTAGGTTTAGCAGGTTTAAATCTGTCTTGCAACTTCTCCACTCTGTTGTTGTAGGATTAAAGCAGGAATCGACATATCTGTGTTACAATAAAATTTTACACATGGAAACAGTCCAATGGCAAGGTTAGATGACCTGACTAGCCCTAATTGTTAAAATAGCTAAATTGTTGGATTAAAAAAATGTTGATTTTTTTAAAACTGAACAAACATCTTATTTAAAAAGAAAGCAAAATTTTGAACAGATATTCCAGCAAAGAATACATATGCATTGCAACGTAAGTACATGAAAAGATGCCCAATGTCATTAGACAGTAGGCAAATGAAAACTAAACCCTGATAGATCCCTACACTATGAAGATGGCTAAAATTTAAAAGACTGGCCAGATCTAATACAGCTAGTGCTCGACTTATGACCACGATTGGTTCCGACAGACCGGTCGTAACACAATTTGGTCGTAAGTTGAGCAGGCTATATGTACAGTACTGTGAAATGATGTTATAAAAATCTTTAAGTCATATTTCATCATAATTTTCTTTCATTATTGTTATATATCATAATTTTCTTTGTTCATTTTATGCCATTTGTATCATCTCTACACCATTTTGTTTCTTATTTTTACATTCGTCAGGTTTAAGTAAAACACTGCATTACCGTACAACTGGTTTAATATTTGCAAAACATACAAAATTACAAAATACAGGTGCATACAAAAATACAAAATACAGGTGTAAAAAATACCATAGGAAACATTTTCCCAATTGCAAAACATATCAAAATATATAAACATGTATGAAACTTTTTATTGGCTGCTGGTGCTTGGCTGCGGATCGTTGATGTCATCATCTGAGGCAGCAATTGGGGTTACTGGAGTTGGTTTTTTCATAAACATGGTGAGCTTTGTCTGAATTGTATGTTTCTTTTTTTCTTCATAAATTTCACGATATGGATGAAACACATAGTGTGCCATCCGTTCAATCATTGCAAATCGTTTGATGTTTGGGTCCATTGCTTCGACATGTATAAGAAGTTTATTGCGAGGGGTTTGATGAAAGATATCCAAGACACAAAACACAAATTGCTGTACCGAGTCTGGGATAACAGTTGAAATGGTGCACGCGGAGATGGCAGTGCTGCCGGAAGCTGGTCCACACTGTCGTACGCCCAGCCGGGCAACGTTTGCGCTGCCAGACGCGGAGCAGTCGTGGCTAGCGATTGTGGTCGTAAAGTCGAATGGTCGTAAGCTGCATAGGCCATAAGTCGATCAGTACCTGTATTAGCAAGTGAGGGAATGTATTCTCTTCCTGGGTCCACAAGGGGACGTAGTTTCAAAGGCAAGAACCTCCACCCATGTTTCCATCCAGGATCTTACAGGTCTTTGTTTAACTTTGGCTAGCAGGAAGAAAATCAAAGGTCAATCACTCCAGCGGAAATTTAAAGGAACTCCTTTCATAGGATGGGAAAATTGCATAGGGTGGGAATTTCTCCCAGGAATTTCTTCCCCCACCTCAGTGCAGACTCCTATCTGGATCCTCTCTCACAACACATGAGAGCTGCTCTCTCTATTTTTTTCTCCTTTTTCTCTCTATCTGTCTAAATAAATCACTTTCTGCAAAACTCTTCGGGTCCGATATTTACTTACGAGGGCACTGCGCCCGGCGGGCTTCTCTCTCCCATTCTCAGGTGAGTGAGGAACCAAGAGCCTGGAGCAACACAGCCCACCAGGGATGGAGCTGAGCCTCCCCCAGGTTCGGGAACCCGGTCTCACTAGGATGTGGAGGAACTGAAATCTTATACACTGCTGGTGAAAATACAAAACGGTACAATTACTTTGTAAAACAGTTTGACAGATTTTTAAAAATACATACTTTCTTCAGAATTTGGGGCATTCCAGTTTCCTACTTCACTAGACTGTCATTTGCGTGTGTGTGGGTTCCCTATCTTCTCTGTAACCTGTGAATGTGGATGCCTGAGACTTTATATCATTTCTACCTAAGGTTCTCTTTAAGAAATTCTATCTAGTGTCATAAATTTAAAATGCTATTTACAATGCTATAAATAGAAAACTTTGCTCAGTTTTCTCAGACTTATCTTTTCTTCCTACATCTAGTCTCTCTCTCTCTCTCTCTCTCTCTCTCTCTCTCTCTCT
>NW_016107503.1:1870156-1879578 GCF_001604975.1 Cebus imitator
ACACACACACACACACACACACACACACACACACACACACACTCCACCCTGCTGTTTCCTTTAGTTTTCCCCATCACAATAGCCTTCACTCCTCAACTCCTCAGCCTCTCAAGCAAAAACATGGGCCCTTTTAAGTCCCCGGTTTTGTCACAGGCATACCAAAATCAGTTAGGTCTGATGAATTTATCAAAAGTTTGGTGCACATACTAGGTTGTCATCAAGGTTACTTTTTTGTTATTTACCATAGATTTTGATTAATTTCCAGTTGAGGGAATGATTATTATAAATAATATTGCAAAGATTATTCATAACAATGCTAACAATTGAACAGTAGCAGCAAAACCTCAATTTAATGTATACATCTATGTAATTTCTAATCTACAGCAAAATGCAGACATTATTCCTTTAACTAAATAATTTATTTAACTAAATTAATCAAAATCCTTGTTAGACATGAACAGTTTGTTCAACACTGAAAATATTTTCAGAGAATGTGGTAGAAGATTTGTTAATAACAAAAATACAACCTTGATTACATATGTTCTGAACCAATGCATATATTTATTAAAGGTATACATATTTCATAGATATAAAGTATTTCTAGCAGTCTGAATAAATATTAAATTTTTAAAAATAACTCATAAAATATGCACTATAATGATTATCATTGATAGTTATTTACTTTATTTAGTTATTATGGTAATTTAATTTAGGGGACATAATACTAGGAAGTATAACCAGAACTAAATTTCTCCCAAATGGAAAATTCCAAATTTTCTTAGGTATTTAGCATAATATTCTAATAATGTATAAAGATTTCAAGTTGTACTCTAAAATTAAAACATGAATACTTTATGATTGCGATTCAAATGACTGCAGGGATGGAGGTTATAGAAGAGCTCAGCAACGTGGACTTCTACTCACGGAGGCTGGCCTGGCTACAGCCCCTGCCCAGTACCCAATCTACCAGCAACAGTATAAACGCTAAATCCCTGAAAGGGCACTATTTCCTGGGGTAATTAGACAACGACCTGGTTTGCAACTGATTGTATTGGATTCTTCCATAATGGAAAGAGGAGTGTTTTGTTCTCAATGTAAAGGATACTTACTATAAGTATGGATTTGCCTTCCCTATATGCAGTGCCTCTGCCAAATCTACCATTTGTTTACATACAAAATGCCAACTCTACTGACATGATATTCACAAACCATTGCTACTGATAAATTCATTTCACAGCAAATGAAATGTCCAACGGGCCTGTGACCATGGAATTCTCCAGTGTTGCCACGTTACCCACTGCCCCTGGAGCAGGTGGTTTGATAGAATGGTGGTAGATAGCCTTTTGAAGTCTCAGGGCTTTAGGATAACATTCCTGCCTTCCGTGGAGAAGTAAACAAGGGCCAGGACACAGCAGCCACTTTTGGCCTATTTATGTAGCAATTTCTTCTTCAGTTTCCAGCCTGCTGAGCTGCCAGCAAACTTTAGACTCTGCCAGACCACACAACATCACATAGGCCAATTCATATATAAATATACATGTTCTGAGGTTTGAATACGTCCCTTTCAAAATTCAGGCACGGGAACTTCAATGGTCAATGTGTTGGTATTAAGAGGTGGAGCCTTTATCAGGTCATGAGGATTCCTCCCCTTACAAGCAAGACGAGGTGTCTTTATACAAGGGATTGAGAGAACGAATTACCCCTTTCCTGCTTCTGCCTTCTGCCATGTGAAGTCAAAAGCATTCTTCCGCTCTGGGGGTGGCAACACTCAATGCACCATCTTGGAAGCAGAGCCCAGATTCTCACCAGAAATAAGCTTGCTGGTGGCTTGACCTTGGACTTCACTGTTTATAAATTATCCAGTCTCAGGTATTCCATTATAGCAGCAAAAAATAAACTTAGACTGTATATAATCTTACATGATCTCTAAAGTCCCATTAACTTCCCTGACCATAATTACATGTATAATTTCTCATGCTCACTGTGTCTAAATACACTAGGCTCTATGTTGCAACTTGAAAGCCTGCCAGGCCTACGCTTCCCTTAGGGGTTTTGTGCTTGTTACTTCTGCTAATTACACTTTTCCTACATCCATCTACCTGGCTCAGGTCCTCACTTTCTCCATGTCTTACTTAAATGTGGCCATCTCATAAAGCCTTCTTTGAACATACTCCCAACATGGATTTTCTTTCCTTGCTTTATTTTTTGTTCTTAACATTTCTGAGTATTTAATTAGTATTAATTTTTCTAATTTATCTCATTATGTGTCTCCTTCATTAGACCATAAGCTTGAGAAGGGCTATTTGTCTCCTTTGTTATTTGCTGTATCGTCAACCTTGAAAATTGCCTGATATATAAGAGTGGTTAAAATTGACAGATTTTTGGAGACAAAAAGTAAATGATTATTTTTCCCCTTATTTTAAAAAAATATACACCCCAGTAGTATCTTAACTGCTATGCAATTGAGTGCTTTCCCCTTTGTGTGTGTGTGAGGAATAGGGGTAAAAAGGCGTCAACTATTATATTCTAGTTTTCTGTCTCAACAGGATTAATAGGTCACTTTTCTTTAAACAATAAATAAATCAGTTTTGCATATCTCTTGTTTATTGTTCAAACAATTCTTATATTCTAAAAAATAGTGAGAATAATTATTGAACAAATATATATATATATTTCTAAAATTGACAGATTTTTGTCAATATTGTACTAGTGGTAAAATATTAGCATTTTTATTATCTCTTAACCCATTTCCCATTTTCCCTGAAAATGGTCTTGCCTCTAATCCTAATGTAACATCAAACAACATCAAACATCATATACATTTCTTTCTTTTTTTTAATCTGATGGAGTTTCACTCTTGTTGCCCAGGCTGGAGTGCAATGGTGCAATCTTGGCCAACTACAATATCCATGTCCCAGGTTCAAGTGATTCCCCCGCCTCAGCCTTATGAGGAGGTGGGATGACAGTGGCCGCCACATACCTGGCTAATTTTTTTGTGTTTCTAATAGAGACGGGGTTTCACCATGTTGACCAGGCTGGTCTCAAACTCCTAACCTTAAGTGATTTACCCCCCTCGGCTTCCCAAAGTGCCTGCCTCTATTTCTTTTTAATTGTGCATAGAGAAAACTTCTGTTTAGAAATAACTCCAAGAACAGTTAATATATTTTATTTTCACATTGAAAATTAGTCAGATTTACTTCATCCTCAAAGAGTTTGTTTATGTAAAATTAAGTGAGTGCTGGCAATGAACTGCACTTTTTTTTCCCAAATGGTAAACGGGTTAAAAGGTATATTAACCTGGGATTTGATTTATTCAAGTGTCAGTTCAGTGTCTTAAGCTTTCTTAATAAATCCTATGATCACCAGTGCCTACGTGACTTGCGGTAGTAACTGATTCTCCAAAAGACAAAATGGTTCTACTCTGTACTGAAAGAGTTAAGATGTCTTCTCTACTGACTAACTTACTCCCAGAGAGTGACTTATTGAGTCTATTAACTTCAACTAGATTGCAAATGAACAAAAGGAATTGACCTGCCTTGTTTGAAATATATCCTAATCTGTTTTATTCAAGTGGGAAGCATGAAAGAGAGTTGTACGTAATTTATAGATCTCAAATTATCTACATTTAATCAATAGCTATTGAGTACCTACTATGTGAAGCACATGAGATAGTTACGGTGGAGAATATAACTGTGTAAGACATATTGTCACATGGTGGTTGATTTGCCCAGCAGGGTTTATTCAATAATCTTAGAAGTTCATATATTAGAAAAGTATAAGCAAATATTACTTCCAAAATAAAGAGAAGAGGAAAAGGTACAAAACCAAAAGCACTGAACTATGTATAATGGGGAACATCATTACATGTAACACATTAAAATATCCTAAAATTTTGTAATATGTTTATAATTATGATCTATTTTTAACTATTCAATATTGTTTATGTACACTAAGATAACATGCTTTATCTTACCATATTAAAAGCCTAGATAATTTAAAATCTTTTTAATGACATTTTATTTATCTCAAATTACAGGAATAATGAATAGGAGTAGGTGAATTTATAACCATTTTTAATACAGAGAAATATTTTTAATGACTTTTAGGGGCTCACAACAAAATAGGAATATACAGAAATTTTCCGTATACCCTTTGCCCCCAATACATGCATAAGTACCAACATTATCAACATCTCCCAGCAGAGAAATATACTCTTTACAATTGATGGATCTATATTGACACATCATCATTCAAATTCTGTAGTTTACAATAGGGTTCACTCTTCGTGTACATTCTATGAGTTTGGACAAAAGTATAATGACATGCATAAACAATTATAGTATCATACATAGTACTTTCACTCCCCTAAAAATCCTTTATACTCTGCCTATTCATTCCTCCCATCTTCCCATGCCCCAACCTATGGCAATACTGAACATTTTATTGTCTTCATAGTTGTAATTTTTCCACAATATCATATACTTGGAAACAAACAGTATGTAGACTTATTTCTATTGGTTTCTTTACCTTAGTGATATTCATCTAAGTTTTCATCATATTTTTTCATGGCTGGAAAGCTCATTTAGTTTTAGTGACGAATAATATTCTATTGTCTAGATATACCAGTTTATCCATTCCCCGACACAAAGACATCTTTGTTGCTTCCAAGTTATGACAGTTATGAATAAAGTTGCTTTAAAATCCCACGCAGCCGTTTTGTTTGTTTGCTTGTGTGTGTGTGTGTGTGTGTGTGTGTGTGTGTGTGTACATACGTACTCAGCTCCTTAAGGTAAAGGCCAAGAATGCAATTACAGGGTCGTATAGTAAGAGAATGTTTAGTTGTGTAAGAAACCACTAGCCTGTCTTCCAAAGTGGTCGTGTAACTCTGCATTAGCAGTAGCAATGAAGAGGAGTTTTGCTGGTTGATGACGTCACCAGCTTTGGTGCTGTGGCTACCGTGAATTTTGACCATTCTCATGTGTGGGCAGTGGTACCTCAGTGTTAGAACTTGGACTCCCCTGATGACGCATGATATGTAACATCTTTTCATATGCCTACTTGCCATTTGTATATTTTCATTGGTAAGGTATTTGTTAAATTGTTTGGCTCCTTTTTTTAATCTTTTTAAAAATAATTTTTAAGAATTCTTGGCTTTTTGGATAACAGTCGTTTATCTGATACTTCTTTTGCAAATATTTTCTCACAGTCTATGGCTCCTTATTTTCTTCTCTTGGCAATACCTTTCACAGAGCAGAAATTTCTGATTTTAATGAAGTCCAGCATATCAATTATTTTTTTTTCATGGATCATGCCTTTGGTCTTGTATCTAAAAAGTCATCAATAAGCCCAAACTTACACAAATTTTCTCATATTTCATCCTCTAGGAGGTTTATAGTTTTGCATTTCACATTAAGTCTGTGATATATTTTGATTTAATTTTTGTAAAGTGTGTGAAGTAATTGTCTAGATTCATTTTTTTGCATGTGGACATCCAGCTGTTGCAGTATCATTTGTTAAAAAGACTCTCTTTTCTGCAGTAAATTGTCATTCCTCCTTTCTCAAGTATTATTTGACTATATTTATGCTGGTATATATCTGGGGTCTTTATCATGTTAAATTGGTCAATTTTGCTTTTTCCCATTACCACACTATCTTAATGATTGTAATTTTATAGTGAGTCTTGAATTCAGGTAGTATCAGCCCTCCAATTTTGTTCTTCTCTTTCAATATTGTGTTAGCTATTCTCAGTCTTACGCCTCCATATATAAACTTAGAAATAAATTTGTCAAATATTTATAAAATAATTTGCTGGCATTTTATTTGGAATTGTTTTGCATTTATAGATCAAGTTGGGAAGAGCTGACATCTTGATAATATTGAGTTTTACTATGTATAATCATGAGCTATATTTCTGTTTATTTTTTTAATTTGTTTCATCAGAGTTATGCACTTTTCTTCATATGAATCCTCTACATATTTTGTTAGTGTTACCCCTAACAATTTCATTTTTTGGTGTGTTAATGTAAATGGCAGTGTGCTTTTAATTTCACATTCCCCATGTACATTGTTTACAGAAAAGCAGTTTTCTGTATATTAACCTTGTATATTTAACATTGCTATAATCTCTTATTAGCTAGAACTTCTTTTTTATTATACTTTAAGTTCTGGGGTACATGTAAAGCTCGTACAGGATTGTTGCATAGGTTTACACATGCTATAATGGTTTGCTGCATACATCTCCTCATCATCTACATTAGGTATTTCTCTTAATGTTAGCCCTTCCCAATCCCCCCATCCCCTGCTATCCCTCTCCTAGCCATCCCACATCCCAATAGGCCCAGGTATGTGATGTTTCCTTCCATGTGTCCATGAGTTCTCATTGTTCAACACCCACTTATGAGTGACAACATTCAGTGTTTGGTTTTCTGTTCTTGTGTCAGTTTGCTGAGAATGATGATTTTCAGCTTCATCCATGTTCCTGCAAAGGACATGAACTCATCCTTTTTATGGTTGCATAGTATTCCATGGTGTATATGTGCCACATTTTCTTTATCTAGTCTATCTTTCCTGGGCATTTGGGTTGGTTCCAAGTCTTACTATTATAAAAAGTGCCACAATGAACATAATGCCTTTATAATAGAATGATTTATAATCCTTTGGATATATACCCAGTAATGGGATTGCTGGGTCAAATGGTATTTCTATTTCTAGATACTTGAGGAATCGCCACACTGTCTTCCACAATGGTGGAACTAATCTACACTCCTAACAACAGTGTAAAAGAGTTCCTATTTCTCCACATCCTCTCCAGCATCTGTTGTTTCCAGATTTTTTAATGATCGCCATTCTAACTGGCATGAGATGGTATCTCAATGTGGTTTTGATTTGCATTTCTCTACTGACCAATGATGATGAGCTTTTTTTTCATATGTTTGTTGGCTGCATCAATGTCTTTTTTTACAATGTTGAAAAGCAGTTGTGATAGGGAACATGCTTACCTTGTTCATGAGCTTAATGAAAGAGCCTTAATTTCTCACAGTTGAATATCCTGTTAACTATAGATTATTTTGGAGATATTTTTATGAATTTAAGGAAATTCTCCTCTATTCCTAATTTTCTAAGAGTTTTTATAATGAGTAGATGGTGGATTGTGTCAAATGCTTTTTTATGAATCTACTGATATGATTGTATTCTTTTCATATTTTACTTTTTTATGTGATGAATTAAGCAGTTTTTGAATGTTGAACCAGTCTTGCAAACCTGGAAAAAAATTTCACTTGGTAATCGTCTATAATTCTTTTTATACATTTTTGGATTTGATGTGCCAATATTTTGATTTTCACATTTAGATTCATGAGAGACATTAATCTGTAGTTCCATTTTCTTCTAATTTCTTTGTCTGGTTATGGTATTTGGGTGATATTGACCTCTTAGAATGATTTAAGAAGCATTCCCTCTGTTTTTATCTTTTAAAATAGGTTATAAAGAATTGGTATAATTTCTTCCTTAATTGTTTGTTAGAATTTACCATTGAACTTACCGGAAATTTGTGCTTTCTCTTTTGGAAGGTTATTAATTATTGATTCAATACCTTTAATAGATATAGGCCTATTATGAATGTCAAATTTTTTTGCATTAGATGTTGCAGCTTGTATCTCTTATTGCTCTATTTTATCGACGTTATCAAATTTGTGTGCAGAAAAGTTGTTTATAGTATTTCTTGATTATCCATTTGATATTCACAAGATCTGTCAGGATGTCCCTCTTTTATTTTTGATATTAGAAATGGTGTCCTCTTTCTTTTTTATCTTATTTAACCTGCCTAGAGACTTATTGATTTCATTTACATTTTTTGCTAATCAGCTTTTAGTTTCTCTGATATTTCTCTATTGAATCCCTATTTCCAATATTACTGGCTTCTTCTCTGTTTTTAAAATTATTGTTTCTTGACTTCTGCTTACTTTGAGTTTAATTTTTTTATGTTTTGCATTTTCCTAGGTGGAAGCTCAGATGATTTGATTTAGATAGTTCCTCTTTTTTAAAATATGCATTCAATGCTATAAATTTTTCTCTAAAGTACTAGTTTTACTGAAACCCACAGTGTTTGATACAATGTGTATGTGTGTGTGTGTGTGTGTGTGTGTGTGTGGTCACCCTAGAGCTGCAATTTTTACAACTAATCCAATTCTACTTTTATGTAACACTATACCGTTTCATAAGTGCTATGTATATACCATAATAACAAAATAATCCTAAGTTTCTCCTCTCATGTCTTGTGTCATTGCTGTCATTTATTTCACTTCTGTTCAAGCACACATATAATATATACATAAGCATGCATAACTAAATACATTGTGAATATAATTATTTTGAACAAATTTTTGCTTATTAGACAATTAAGAATAAAAAAACTTTCATTTTATGTTCACTTATTCCTTTTAATATTTTTCTTTATAACGATCTGAGTTTCTAACCTATGTTATCTTCCTTCTTTTTTAAATTATACTTTAAGTTCTGGGGTACATGTGCAGATCCTGCAGGATTGGTACATAGGTATACACATGCCATGGTGGTTTCCTGCATACATCCCCTCATCATCTACATTAGATATTTATCCTAATGTTACCCCTCCCCAATCTCCCCATCCCCTGCTGTCCCTCCCCTATCCACCCTACCTCCCAACAGGCTCCAGTGTGTGATGTTCCCCTCCAGGTGTCCATGTATTCTCATTGTTCAATACCCACTTATGAGTGAGAACATGCAGTGTTTGGTTTTCTGTCCTTGTGTCAGTTTGCTGAGAATGATGGTTTCCAGGTTCATCCATGTCCCTGCAAAGGATATAAACTCATCCTTTTTTATGGTTGCATAATATTCCATGGTGTATAAATGCCACATTTTCTTTATCCAGTCTATCATTGATGGGCATTGGGTTGGTTCCAAGGCTTTGCTATTGTAAACAGTGCGGCAATGAACATATGTGTGCATGTGTCTTTATAAAAGAATGATTTCAAATGCTTTAGGTATATACCTAGTAATGGGATTGCTGGGTCAAATGATATTTCTGTTTCTAGATCCTTGAGGAATTGCCACACTGTCTTCCACAATGGCAGAACTAATTTACACTACTACCAACAGTGTAAAAGCATTCCCATTTCTCCACATCCTCTCCAATATCTGTTGTCTCCAGATTTTTTTAATGATTACTATTCTAACTGGCATGAGATGATATCTCAATGTGATTTTGATTTGTATTTCTCTAATGACCAGTGATGATGAGCTTTTTCTCATATATTTGTTGGCTGTATACATTTCTTTTTTTGAAAAGTGTATGGGCCGGGCGCGGTGGCTCACGCCTGTAATCCCAGCACTTTGGGAGGCCGAGGCGGGTGGATCACGAGGTCAAGAGATCGAGACCATCCTGG
>NW_016107503.1:1880768-1892432 GCF_001604975.1 Cebus imitator
AAATGAGAAGGCAGGAATAGAGAAAAAAGAGTGAAAAGAAATGAACAAAACCTCTATGAAATATGGGATTATGTGATAAGACCTAATCTATGTTTGATCAGTGTACCTGAATATGATGGGGAGAATGAAACCAAGTTTTGGAAAACACTCTTCAGGATATTATCCAGAAAAACTTTTCCAACCTATCAAGGCAGGCTAACATTCAAATTCATGAAATACAGAGAACACCCCAAAGGTATTCCTCAAGAAGAGCAACCCCAAGGCACATAATCTTCAGATTCACCAGGGTTGAAATGAAGGAAAAAATGCTAAGGGTAGCCAGAGAGAAAGGTTAGGTTATGCACAAAGGGAAGCCCATCAGACTCACAGAAGATCTCTCAGCAGAAACTCTACAAGCCAGAAGAGAGTGGGAGCCAATATTCAATATCCTTACAGAAAAATTATTCAACCCAGAATTCCATATCCAGCCAAACTAAGCTTCATAAGTAAAGGAGAAATAATATCCTTTATGGACAAGCAATTGCTGAGAGATTTCATCAGCACCAGGCCTGCCCTACAAGAGCTCCCGAAGGAAGCACTAAACATGTCAAGGAACAACTAGTAGCAGCCACTGCAAAAACATACAAAATTGTAAAGAACATGGACATAATGAAGAATCTGCATCAAGTAAGGGGCAAAACAACCAAGTAGCATCAAAATGCCAGGATCAAATTCACACATAACGATTTTCTTTCTTTATAAGAAAAATTATTTTAACATACCTTGAAGGGTAGATCTCCTGATGTTTGTCTGAAAAAGTTTTATTTATCCTCCACATTTGAAAAATAATTTCACAGGGTACAGAATTCTAGGTTGCTAGTTTTCCTTGTTTTTCTCAGCAGTTTAAATATTTCACTCTACTCTCTTCTTGAGTGCATGGTCTCTAAGAATAAATTGAATGGAATTCTCATCTTTGCTGCTCTGTTCTTATCTACCACCATCTCTCACTCCTACCTGCTTTCAGATTGTCTTCAATTGGTAGTTTCAGAATATGCTAAGTGTAAGTTTCTTTAAATTTATTTTTATATTTATCCTGCTTGGTATCCTCTGAGCTTCTTGTATCTGTCTTTTCATGTCTGACATTAATTTGAAGAAATTTTCAGTTGTTATTGTCTCTGATATTTCTTCTGTTTGTTTCTTTCTTTTCCTTCTGGTATTCCCATTTCAAACAATTTTCACCTTTTGTAGTTGTCCCAGGTTCTTGGATATTTTGGTCTGTTTCTTTTTTAATCTGTGTTCTCTTTGCAGTTCTGTTTTGAAACTTCCTAGTAATATATCCTGAAGCTCAGAAATTCTTTCCTCAGCCACATCAGTCTCCTAATGAGCTCATCAAAGTTATCTTAGTGTTTTTTTTTTACTAACATAACCAAATATTTCTGACTAGTTATTTATTTATTTGAGAGGGAGTCTCGCTCTGTCACCCAGGCTGGAATGCAATGGCGTGATCTTGGCTCACTGCAACCTCCTGGGCTCAAGCAATTCTCCTGCCTCATCCTCCCAAGCAGATGAGAATACAGGCACCTGCCACCACACCAGGCTAATTTTTGTATTTTAGTAGAGATGGGGTTTTACCATTTTGGTCAGGCTGGTCTCAAATCCCTGACCTCAAATGATCCAACTGCCTGGGCCTCCCAAAGTGCTGGGATTACAGGCATGAGCCACCATGCTCAGCCTCAGTGGTTACTTTATAATAAACAGAAGATTTTCTCAGTTTTGGAGGCTGAGAAGTCCAAGATCAAAGTACTGCCTCTGTCAAGGGTCTTCTTATTGTCTCATACATGGCATAAGTCAGAAGGAAAAGAGGAAAAAGGAGGCCTAACTTGCCCTTTTATAGCGGCATTGATCCCATCCATAAAGAGAGAGTCTTCTTTGACCAATCTCTTGAGAGTCCCCTTTCTTAATATTGTTACAATCTCAATTAAATTTTAACATAAGTTTTGGAGGAGGAAATTATTCAAACCGTAGCAAAAGGCATTTTTCATTTATATTACAGTGCTATTGATCCCTAGCATTTCCTTTCACTTCTTTCTTAACATTTCCATCTTTCTGCTTACAGTGCTTATTTGTTCTTGCATGTTGTTGAGTTATTCATTAAAGTCCTCAAGTATTAAAAATAGTTATGTTAAATTCCCTGTCTTATAATTCCAATATCCCTGCCAAATCTAAGACTTGCTGTTTTAGTCTGCCTAGGGTGCTATAATAACAGATCATAATGTACGTAATTTATAAACAACACAAATTTATTTCTCATAGTTTTGAAGACTGGGAAGTCCAAGATAAACAAACTGGAAGACTCAGTGTCTGGTTAGGAACAGCTTTCTGATTCTTTGGTGATATCTTCTTGCTGTGTCTTCACATGGTGGAAGACTTGAGGAATCTCTCTCAGACTCCTTTTATTAAAGCACTCATCTGATTCTTGAGGTCAGAGCCTTCATCACCTTCTAAATGCCCTGCCTTCTAACATTCTCACTTTGGAGACTAGGTTTCAACATGCAAATCTGGGAAAAACACAAAAGTTTGAATCATAGGTGTGTTCTTTTCTTTTAAGCTGTGTTTTTGGCTTTCAGTGTGCCTTGTAATTTTTTCTTGATCACTAGTTACAAGGTAGTAGACAAAAGGAACTACTATAAATAGGCCTTTGATTGTAAAATGGGGAACGATCTACATTCCTATCCTTCAGTTTCAGATTTCAGTAAGCCTAGGCCTTTGGATTTTGTACTTATAAGTGTTTCTCAGTTTTTCCCCTTCCCTTATGTGGGATGGGATGGCTAGAGTGAGCTCGAGTTGGGTGTTCTTCTTCTTCCAAGTGGAGGGCTAGAGCTATATGAAGTCAGTTGTTCCCCTGCCTTGGGCTCTGATAAAACCTCAGCATGTTAAGCTCTGGTTTACTGGTTTTCCCTGAGGGCAGACCTTGTTAAGAATAAAGTACTATGACATATTTCAAAATGGTTCCTATTTCCTCCTCCCTCTCCCTGAAACAAGAAGGTCCATTTCTCTGATATTTACTGTGATAATCCAGTGTAATACTGGAGGTAATACTGACAAAAGCATGAGGATCCCTCTTTGTCTGGGTCACCCTGGTGTTTTTAACTCTCAGACTAGTCCACACCTAACCTACAGCAATTCATCAGTTGGAGTTGAGATTTTTATGCCCCATACTTGTTCCCATGAGGGTGTCTGCTCCATTATTGTGTATTTCTCTGTGATTAACATTCTGTCTATGTTTTGAAGGTACTGGTTTTCCCTGTGACCTCACTTCTCTTAGGGATCTAAGAAGAGTTGCTAAGTTTCCATTTTATTTACATTTTTATTGGTTCTTAATGTGGTGTGGTGACTTTCAAGCTCCTTGCATGCAGACCTGGAAACTGGAAATTCATATTAATATTTTCAGTTCAAATTTCAAAACATCCCCACTGTATAGATTCTAATATCTTAAGGAGTAGGTTACAATTAGAGAAGCTGTCTGAATGTTCATTCTGTATTTAAACTGAACTTCCATTATGATGGTGTCTCATGACATAAAGTTTTTTTTGTTGTTGTTGTTGTTGTTGTTTTTTTTTTCCCCTTTGCATCTTTGGAAAGGATGTCCCTGAGTTCAATTTTCAATAAATTTATATCTAAGAAACATTCTAATTTTAACTTCTAATCATAGTCTATTATTGCTAGATATTAAATATCTTGCATATTAAATACACACTTACCCTCAATTCAGGCTGAATGTATTAGGCCCCAAAGAAAGACCTAAAAGTGGCTGAGACAGTATTTAATTTAGAAGTTTAAGAATCAAGAATATTAATCATATTGATTTAATAATTATTTTAGACATCTATTCAAAAACTAATACTGATGTGGTTTGCCTGTCAAAACTATAGAAACTATGAGACAGTTTAAAGATAAGTAAAAAAATTATAGGCCAAAACCCACAAACTATTATCATTTTAAACTTTCATTGTAGGTTTTTGTTTTAAATGCATCTTTACTAACACATTTAAGATCACTATAGAGATTTATAACTTTTGACATCACTTGATTAGTATTATTCCTAGTCAGTAACAGATTGTTTCATAACTACCTGAAGTCAATACACAACATTATATTTATTGAAAACGACTAGATTTTGTCATTCATGTAAAAACCAACTAAAGAGCTAATGCTCTTTTCATATTATATAATATTTGTTATTAAATCATTCTTCTTTGATTTGGAACATTAGAGCATTTGATTTTTACATTTATAAATAAGTCCAAAGAACTTATCAGAGCTGTGCACAAGATTATTGGTATATAATACTAGCTTAATCCAGATAGATTACCAAATATATTATTTTGTCAGACTATTTAATTATCAGGAAATAATAACGATATAATAATAAGAAACTCTAAATCCTCAGTGTATATTAATATTCATTTATTGACTTTACTGCATAAAATAATATGACTAGCAGGTTATCAATTATAGGTTAATAAAAATGATAAAATACCTTTGTTTTTATTATGGTGTCAAATGTAGTTTGAAAAAGACAATTAAAGTTTTAAATTTTTCTTTAAAGATGATACATTAGAAAATGAAGTCATTTTCAGCAAATGGAGAGTGTCATTAGTAGCCTGACTTCCTCAAAGTCACAGTACATTTTAGCTTTAATATACTGTCTCTTCTTGGTATAATAAAGGGAAGGAGAATTTAGCCTATAGAAGAAAATGTGGGGCATAACACGTTATATTAATGCATGGATGTATTAGTAGATGATTTCACCAAAAAATTGTCTAAGTAAACTCAGGCTGCCATAACAAAATACCATAGGCTAAGTGGATTGAGCAACAGGAATTTATTTCCCCGCAATTCTGTTGGTTGAGAAATCCACGATCAAGGTGGTAGCCAATTTATTTATTATTTTAGAGATAGAGTGGTCACTCTCTCACCCAGGCTAGACAGTGGCAGAATCACGGCTCACTGTAACCTTGAACTCAGACCATCCTCATGCCTCAGCCTCACAAGTAGTTAGAACTACAGGTATTTACCACCACGCCCAGCTAATTTTTTTTTTAGTTTTTAAATTTTTTTGTAGAGACAGGATCTCACTTTGTTGCCCAGGCTCCTCTCGAACTCCTGACCACAAGCAATTCCCTTGCCTCGGCCTGCCAACGTGCTGGGATTATAGGCACAAGCCACTGTACTGGGCCCCAATTCAGTTTTTGTAAACGTCGTTTTCCTGATTATAGAGGTCCACCTTCTTGCTGCATTCTCACATGGTAGGAGGAAAGACAGCAAGTTCTCTGGTGTATCTTCTTATAAGGGTACTAATATTTCATGACCTCCAAAAGTTCACATGTTTAAATACCATCACACTGTGGTTAGGACCTCAACATGAGAATTTTTGAAGAATACATTTCAATTCAAAGCAAAAACATTTTAGAATTTTAACAGCTTATAAAATATTCATCTCTATTGTTATTTCCATTACGTTTTGAACAATTGGGTACTATACATCCTAAAAGCTAGTTTGTTTCAACTTTCTCTTTTTTCTAATAAAATAATGATTATAATGTTTTAACTTTATGCTATATTGATAATTACTCACAATTAATGTCTCAATTTATAAGCTCACCAGTATGACATGAATATGCCAAATTGCATACATCATATTACCATTTAATAACTTAATGAATAAATATGGTACCTATGTTGGTATATTAACATATCCTAGGTTTGAGGATTGAGTTTCATATTTAATACCTAATGCCTACATGCAGTTCTTTCTGAATTAAGTTATTTTACACTCCTATCATGTTCAGAAAATTCGTGTTATAAGTGGTAATCAAAACAAAGTAAATTCTTTGAATATATTTGCAGAGTTTTACAGTATAAATTTTACAGAAATATTTAATATTTTAGTTATCATTTTAAAATTTTTATTTTAGGATTTATTTGATTTGATTCTGGAATGACAGAAAAAAAGAAGACATTTTCATGACAATACTTAAGATTTTAAAATTGCATTCATTGGTTTTCATTTTTCTCAGGAAATATCACTTCAATTATATATTATGATTATCATATTTTTGCTTGAAAAATATATATTCATGTACTCAGGTAACTATTCTTCAGCCTTCATTTACATTATATCCTGCTTATTTTCCTTTCCAGTTTTATTTTTTTATTCTGGGAGGGCTTTATTTCCTGGCTTCATTTTCTCAAGGCATCACCATGTACTGTATTCACACAATATACATTATTTTCTTTATTACATTTTTACTTTTTCTCTATTTTTCTTTTGCTCTCATCCTCTCTTAGTTTTGCTTAGAAATGAACATTTACTCCCATGACACTCAAATTTTAGTTTCTAAAATTTAAAAGTCTGAACATTTTCCTATTTGCTATTAATAGGTTTTCAAATGTTATACTTTCTCGATCATCCTTTGTTATCTAGGAATGCTCCTTCTTGCCAGAGGTCCACTTCCAAAGTCTCCATTCTACTGTTCACCATGGTCACTACACTTCCAATTCCTCTGGGCTTCTTTCAATGAAACCTACTCAACAGCTCTCATTTACTGTGTTAGTCTGTTCTCACCCTGCTATGAAAAAATACTCAAGACTGGGTAACATAAAGAAAGGAGATTTAATTGACTTATAGTTCTCCATGTCTGAAGAGGCCTCAAGAAACTTGCAATTATGGCAGAAAGCACTTCTTCACAGGGTGTCAGGAGAGAGAATGAGAATCAGGTGAAGAGGGAAGCCACTAATAAAACCATCACATCTCATGACAGCTTATTTACTCTCAAAATAATAGCTTGAGGGAAATCACCATCATGATTCAATTATCTCCCACTGAGTCCCTTCCATGACATGTGAGGATTATGGAAACCACAATTCAAGATAAGATTTGGGTGGGGACACAGCCAAACCGTATCATTTTGCCCCTGGCCCCTCCCAAATCTCATGTACTCATATTTCAAAACACAAATGTGCCTTCTGAACAATCCCCAAAATTCTCAACTCATTCCTGCATTAACCCAAAAGTCCAATTCCAAGATCTCATCTAAGACAAGGCAAGTTCCTTCTGCTTAGGAGCCTGCAAAAATCAAAAGCAAGTTAGTTAATTCCTAGAGGCAATGGGAGCACAGGCATTGGACAAATAAACCTGCTCCAAATAGGAGAAATTGGCCAAAACAAAGGGCCCACAGGTCCCATGCAAGTCTAAAATCCAGGAGGGCAGTCAAATTTTAAAGATCCAAAATGATCTCTTTGACTCTGTGTCTCAAATCGAGGTTACATTTATGCAAAAGGTGGGATCTCAAGACCTTAGACAGTCTGCCTCTGTGGTTTTGCCTGATACAGTCTCCCTCCTGGCTGCCTTCAAGGGTTGGCCTTGAGTGTCTGAGGCTTTTTCAGGTGCACAGTGCAAGCTGTCCATGAATCTACCATTCTGGGGTATAGAGGATGGTGGCCCTCTTCTCACTGCTCCACTAGGCAGTGCCCCAGTGAGGCCTCTGTGTAGGGGCTCCAATCCCTCATTTCCCTTCCACTCCACCCTAACAGAGGGCCTCTATGAGGGCTTCATCCATTGGCAAACTTATACTTGGGCAACCAGATATTTCCACACATCCTCTGAAATCTAGGTGGAGATTTCCAAACCTCAGTTCTTAACTTCTGTGCACCTGCAGGCTCAACATTACATGGAAGCTGCTAAGGCTTGGGGCTTGCACCCTCTGAAGCCAAGGCCCAAGCTGTACCTTAGCCCCTTTTAGTCACAGTTGCAGCTGGACTGACTGAGTTGTAGAGAACCAAGCTTGGAGGCTGTACAAGGCAATGTGGCCTTGAACCCAGCTCAGGAAATCACTTTTTCCTCCTAGGCCTCCAGGCCTGAGATGAGAGGGGCTTCCCTGAAGGTCTCTGACATGCCCTGGAGACATTTTTCCCATTACCTTGGAGATAAGCATTTATTTGGCTCCTTGTTACTTATGCAAATTTCTGTACCTGGCTTGAATTTCTCTCCAGAAAATGAGTTTTTCTTTTCTACTGTATTTTCAAGCTGATGATATTTCAGACTCATGCTCTGTTTCCTCTTGAATGCTTTGCCACTGAGAAATTTCTTCCCCCAGATATCCTAAATTATACCTATTTAGTTCAAAGTTCCACAGATCAATAAATCAGGGGCAAAATGTTGTCAGTCTCTTTGCATAGCAAGAGTGATCTTTATTTCAGTTCCCAACAATTTCCACATCTTTATCTGAGACCTCAGCCTGGACTCTATTGTACATATCACTATCAGCATTATGGTCAAAGCCATTCAACAAGTCTCTAAGATGTTCCAGAATTTTCCACATCTTTCTGTTTTTAAAGCCCTCCAAGTCTCTAGAAAGTTTCAAACTTTCGCACATTTTCCTATCTTCTTCTGAGCCCTCCAAACTGCCCCAACCTCTGCCTGTTGCCCAGTTACAAAGCCTCTTCCACATTTTCAGGCATTTTTACAGCAGCACCCCATTCTCTACAGCACCAATTTACTGTATTAGTTCACTCATGCACTGCCATAAAGACATATCCAAGACTAAGTAGTTTATAAAGAAGAGAGGTTTAATTAACTCACAGTTCTGCATGACTGTGGAAGCCTCAGGAAACTTACAATCATGGTGAAAGGCACCTCTTCACAGGGTGGTAGGAGAGAGAATGAGAGCAGAGTGAAGGATGAAGCACCTTATAAAACCATCAGATCTTGTGAGAACTTACTATCTCAAAAGTAGCATGGAGGAAACCACCCCATGATTCAATTACCTCCTACCAGGCCCCTCCCAGGACATGCCATGATTATGGAAACTACAATTCAGGATGAGATTTGGGTGGGGACACAGCCAAACCATATTATCAGGGTTGGCACCTTTATTTTCTGAACTAATTTTATACTTTTTCTATTTTATTTTCTTAATATTTAGGGTATATTGCACAAATACTCTAAATTTTTCATATATGCAGACTTTCTATGTTTATGTTTGAACATATTTTTTTATTTTCTTAGTCTTAATTTGTAGTTTTAGTCAGTAAACATATAGGTTGAAATCAATTTTCTTAAATTTGAAAAGTATGATGGAAGGAAAAATAGTTCTACCCTGTATTATAATTATATATATTTTAAAGTATTGCATGTACCAAAAAGTAACAGAAAAGCTTTTAAAGTAAAAATTTTAAAGTCACATAAAATATAGTGAGAACTGTGAAGGCAATAAGAATAGTCACCTAAAATAACTGTGATCACAGGAATATTCTTATAGCCAAATATCAAAATGAATTATTCATGAAATGCTGAGGCTAAAGGAAGATTTGCATACCAGTCATAAAAGGTGACATATACATTCCATCTTTGTTTATACTTTTAACACAAGATTGAAGTCAGTTTCCAAATATAGTTCACATAATTACACAACTTACTCTATAAGGAATACTATATAAAGACCTAAAAATATTTCACCAATTCTCTTCTAACCTTTGATATTATATTTTTTACTATAAATCACTAAACTAATTTAACATCCCAAGTGCTTACTTTAGCTGAGTTCCCTGAACCTTGACTTGGATAACTTTAGTCATCATACAGAAAAAAGTTATTTTAAGCCTGAATGCTTTCCTAGCTTTGCCACAGTTATCAGTTCTCCCCAACTCAGTCTCATTTCCTCTGGTATATCTCAAATCACTGAAACATAAGTACATGATTCAAAAACAAACCTAATGGTAACCGACAAACTTGTATAAAATCTAAGCAGGAGGATGGGGAATAAAGTACATCCAAATTTCTAAAATGTATTCTAAGAACTTGTCCAGTTAGGGTGTGCATGTTTACATGACTGACTGCCTAAATCCATATGTTGAAATCCTGACCCCCAAGATGTTGGTATAGGGAGAAGGGGCCTTTTGCAGATAAATAAAGTCATTAGGGTGGAGCCTTCACACATGAGATTAGCACCCTTATGAAAGATACTCAGATTTTGCCCCTTCTGCAATGTAAGAATACAGTGAAAATAAAATCCTCTGGAGAATGTGAGTTCTTATCACATTCTGAATCTTCCTGCATGCAACTTAATCTTGAACTTCCTTGTTTCTAGAACCATGAGAAATAGGTTACATTGTTTATAAGTCAATCCATGTATGTATTTGGTTAATGCAGTCCAAACAGACTTAAAATAACCCAAATCTCAAAAATTCTTTCAGTAGTGTCTGTTTTGGCATCATTTGTATTTCTTTCTTCAATATTTATTTCTTTTTTCTATGTAAAGTAGGCTAAAAATTTGATACACATTTTGGCTAAAAATTTGAGAAAGCCACTTGTGTTAAATGGTTAGTCACTTTAACGATCTGTTTTTGAACTTTTAGAAAAGACTTTTATTTATTTATAGTAGTTTATTTTCATATTCTTTTGTGTGCAACATATAGACCAAAGTCCACTATTAAATATGCTTTTTATAAGTATTCATTAATTTTATGAATAACAATTTCAGGTCTTTAGGTTTGCTGATATATTAATCCAAAATCATATAAATTTTAAGACAATTTATAATAATTTATATACATTAAATAAACCACCAAGTATTCATTTGAAACCCTGTCACATACTGTTCACAATACCCTCTTCAATCCCACATCATTTATCATTTTCTTTCTCTCTTCAACTTTTTCTCTTTATTCACATACTAATCAAATGCAGCTTTTCATTACAAACTTGAGAAACTCAATTTAGAACTTTTTATATAACAGCATTCAAGTTCCTAAGCCTTCAATCTGTAACTTACAATTATCTGCCTATTCAAAAAGCATTAACTAACATCAAATTCAAAGTCATATACATCATACTTGATTGTCATTCCATCAGAGCAGTCTTTTGTATATGTGTAAACTTAATTATTGTTGACAAGGCTAAATTGGGATTTGACTTGTAGCTGTAGCAGGAGTACATTTACATGTAAATGTCTTTTTTCAGTGATACATTTTGAGAACTTAGCCAGAAGAATGTGAATCGAATCAAGGTATTTGCACATACAATTTCCTGTGCAAAACAATTATGCAACTAATTTAGCAAGCATGCAATTGCCATCAAGTTGTAAACTTCCTTAATCCTATGTCTATAGGCAAAAACTTCTCACAGACTAAACTTTGAACACAGGAAATCTGGTAAAGAGAAATGAATGGATGTGTGATGCAAGTGTTCTGGAGAAAAATCCATTTGAATAGTTAGTCATACGTATAATATCAACCTACAAAACACACAGAAGTCTGTAGCGGTTTAAGAAAAATACACCTTGCACTCATAAATGACATATTTACTAATTTTGAAGGTTGGTAACATCCAAGCAGAAAGAACTTAGATCTCAATAATGATTATATACTTAATACATTCTCTGATAATTTTCATTTAAACTTCAGCCTATGAGCTAGCTCAAAATTACAAACTATGTTAAAAAATGTAGCACTAGCCATTATGTTTGCATAGCATCTCCAGAAGACTGCTTTATTCAAATTTAGAAATAAAATATCGGACCAACTTTCGCAACATGTTGTGTACAGTTCTGCCTTTCTTTCTTTCTTTCTTTTTTTTTTTTTTTTTTTTTTTTTTTTTTTTTTTTTTTTTTGAGACAGAGTTTC
>NW_016107503.1:1892607-1946905 GCF_001604975.1 Cebus imitator
ATTACAGGCACGTGCCACCATGCCCAGCTAATTTTTTGTAGTTTTAGTAGAGACGGGGTTTCATCATGTTGACCAGGATGGTCTCGATCTCTTGACCTCGTGATCCACCCGCCTCGGCCTCCCAAAGTGCTGGGATTACAGGCTTGAGCCACCGCGCCCGGCCCAGTCCTATCTTTCTAACATCAGTAAATAAATTTTGTTAAAAACATAGGAGTTATGATTTATAAATTTCAGTTTTACAATGAAATCACACAATGTACTCTATTTGAAATTAAATATAAGATCTTAAGCTTTATTTGTTTGGCATCAAAACAACATGAAGTTCATTCAATGAAATAAAAGTAAACAAATCAATGAAACTATAAATTTTATTATATAATATCATGCTGTCCTTCCCTCACAAGTTGACTACAAATTTCTTTAAGTTTTGAAAAGGTGCAATCATTTGTTCTGAAGTAAGCAACTCTTCAGCTGAAGTGGTATTATCCCTAAAAACAGGTATCAAATGTGTATATATATATATATATATATATATATATATATGTATATAGCCAGGCATGGTGGCTCATGACTGTCGTGCCAGCACTTTGGAAGACCAAGACAGATGGATCATTTGAGGCCAGGAGTTCAAGATCAGCTTGGCCAACATAGTGAAATGCTGTCTCTACCAAAAATATGAAAATTAGCTGGGAATGGTAGTGCATGCCTGTAATTTCAGCTACTTGGGAGGCTGAGGTACCAGAATCCCTTGAACCTTGGAGGTAGGTGTTGCAGTGAGCCAAGATTGCACCACTGCACTCCAGTCCGAGTGAAGACTTGAGACTCACATTTACATTTAGTGGCAATGAGATGAGTATAGTTGTTTATTCCAAGTGGTGTCTCCATATACTTTCAGTAAAAACTTGAAGAATTATAATGCAATTTAGAAAATATATTTTAAAATTTTTGATACATGCCCTTCATTTTTTAAAACATGTATGATTGCATATTACAAAAGTATATTTTACTTATGGATTTGAACATGATAATACATAGAAGTTAAGACTGGAGGCTTTGGAACCAGAGTATCTTAAATATTAGTATAAGCTATATTTAAAGAGCTGTGAGTATTCAGCTTGAATAACCAGCACTGTGGCTCTGTTTTACTCCTGAATCTGCCAGGCCTAGTTTTGTAATGTTGGTGTATAGCTTATTCCCTCTGTTTTCAAGGTTTTTTATTTTTAATGTTTCCAATGTAAAGAATCATAACAATGCCCATATCACTGGGTTGTTCTGAGGGTAATTAATTAATGGAAGTAAAATAACTAGAACGAATAATGGTAATTGTAACTGCTCAATGAATGTTAGCTGTTTTGTATTAATATTATTGCCACATTTTTGGGAAAGCAACTAAACTCTAACTTTACAAATAATTTGAGCATGTGCGTGCCTAGCGAAGGATACCCAGTCAGTCATTCCTACCCCATGACATTTCCTGATATTTTACCACTAGAAATTTTTGACTCTGGATTTGAAGTTTTTTTCATTTCATATGTCCTATAATAACACGTCATGGATGAACCAATGTAAGAAACGATTATTCTTTTCAGAATGAAATTATCAACTCACCAAAAGGCATTATGTGTGCAGGAGAGGACAGGCTTATTGGATGCCTTGAAGCCAGTGACCCTGAAAGGGGAAAGGGAGCTAGAAACAAAGTTGTTCTATTTTTCAGTATCGATTTGAGCTTTATAGAATTTGAGATTCCCTAATATTTTCAACAGCCTACATTTGTCTTAGATTCTTTTTTACTTATCGTTAGTCAAACAATCTGAAAATTTTACACACACACAGACATATACACATACATACATATATAGTATATATAATATTTTTATCAATTGTTATTTGGTCATAAAATTACCAATGATGATATATTAGATGACAGTGAGTCTTTACTATACCAAAAAATAATAAAAAGGAGTGTTGGTGTTAATGTAACATGTAAATCTGAAGTCCTGTTTGCTTCTCTTAATGCAGAACTACTTTAAGCATTATAAAATCAATTTCTAATGAAATACAACAATAGGTATTTAATTTAATCAAATACTCAGGAATTTTACTCTTCCTGTAGGAATTAATTTTACTTTAATTATGTCAATCATCCTTGGAGAAGCCAGTCCTTTGTACATGTTGACTTATTAAAAATAGTTTCTTAAAAATATTATACTTTTACACTGTTGGTGGGAGTGTAAATTAGTTCAACCATTGTGGAAGACAGTGTGGCGATTCCTCAAGGACATAGAAATAGAAATTCCATTTGACCCAGCAATCCCATTACTGGGTATATATCCAAAGGATTACAAATCGTTCTACTATAAGGACACGTGTACACGAATGTTCATTGCAGCACTGTTTACAATAGCAAGGACCTGGAACCAACCCAAATGCCCATCGACGATAGACTGGATAGGGAAAATGTGGCACATATACACCATGGAATATTATGCAGCCATCAAAAACGATGAGTTTGGGTCCTTTGTGGGGACATGGATGAACCTGGAAACCATCATTCTCAGCAAACTGACAGAGGAGCAGAAGATCAAACACCACATGTTCTCACTCATAGGTGGGTGTTGAACGATGAGAGCACATGGACAAAGGGAGGGGAGCACTACACACTGGGGTCAGTTGGGGGGACATAGGGGAGGGACGGTGGGGGGTGGGGAGCTGGGGAGGGATAACAGGGGGAGAAATGCCACATGTAGGTGATGGGGAGGAAGGCAGCAAATCACACTGCCATGTGTGTTCCTATGCAACAATTTTGCATGTTCTTCACATGTACCCCAAAACCTAAAATACAATAAAATAAATAAATGGGGAAAAAAAAATATTATACTTTTTATATGTTTTTCATGCTAGCTCTATAATATTTGAACCGAACTTATTTTTACAATAACCACATACTTTGGGGGTAATGACTACCTTCTGGTATTGAAAGATTAAGTAACAAATAATGGTGATTGAATTGCAGAAGCAGAAAAAGAACATAGAGCATCTAAGTATTCACATAATCTAAGGGTAAAGAATTATACGTGTTCAAGTTGAGTTACTTGTATTGTGACTTATAACAGAAGGATCAATCCTACCTACATTTTCTCTGAAAACAGCAATGGTAGTATGTTGCCTAATATTAGAATGAATCTGTAGTTCTTAGAAATATCAAGCAAGCTCAAGAAATTGAGGGCATTAACTAGAAAAGGAAAGGAGACATTCATTTCAACCTTATAAAAGATACCTTCTACTTTGATAACAAGGTACCTTCTACCTTGTTATTTGCATTTTAGCAATTAGTGAAAGTAAAATAATTAAAATAATTTTATTAATAATGAAAATATTTGATTTTTCCTGTTTAATTATTTTCAATTACCATGGGAGTCATATTAGAATCACCCTTGCAAACTCTTTTCATCTTATTTGAAAGGAATTTAGATAATTATTTTTCTCTTGTTAAATGAGGACATTTTACATTTTTAAATTCCTTTTCTTTATACTTCATAGCATCCCTTCCCTAAGAGTTAATGAACTTCTGGTTTTTCACCATCCTATTAATCTGATTAGTGATATTGTTGGAAAAAGTATAAACTATTGTTGGAATAACTACAATAGCTATAAAACTACTGCATACTGTTTCAGTCACACTTTAAAAATGAATGTAAGTTTAAATCTCAGGTGTGTGCGGGTATGAAGTATATTAAGAATTATGCTATAAATTGTAAAATCAAAACATAAACTCTCATGGAATCATATATATTAAGTAAAAAATCATAGGAATTAATAAGTATCCAAGTTGAAATTTTTCTCTGATAATTTTTGTATCAAATATATTATTTTTGTATAGCACCACACTGGTAGATATATCATGTGTCATTTCTGTCTATTCAAATAAAAAATAATTTTCAAAGTAGAACAATTTATAAGGTAAAAATTCTTCATTGGTAATTTAAAATTTAATCTGTAAATAATGTAAGTACCAATACAAATTAACAATTATATTTTAATATTTAATTTATTGATATTCTTTATAATAATGGGTTATTTTTTTCCCTTCCGCACAGCCCAACCTATAGATATTGTAAATAGCTTTTCTGACTGTTAAGTGACCAAATTGTGCTTTTCTAATGCCTTCATCTCAAGGTCATGACCAGGAAGAATCTCAGCCATCATTTTCCCAAGCAAATTTATTTTTCCTTGATATCATAGAAGTCATCTTTCTTTAAAAATTATTTTTCCATCATTTTTTGGTACTAAATTGTGTTCTCCTAAATTTGTATGTGGAGATAAGATCTTTAAAGGTAATTAAGGTTAAATTATTTTATAATGGTAAGGTCTCAAATCAATGGGGCTAGTGCTCAAGGGGAAGAGACATCACAGATCGCTCTTTCTTTCTGCGTTTTCAGAGGAAAAGCCATGTGAGGACATAAGAAGAAGCTGCTGTCTACAAGACAGGAGAAGAAGCCTCACCAGAAACCAGCCCAGCTGGCACCTTAATCTTGGACTTTCCACTTTTAAAACTGTGAGAGAATAATTTTTTTTTTGTTTAACACTCATAGTCTGTAGCTTTATATTACAGGCTCCAAAGAAGACTAATAGGACTACTTACAACCAATTTCCTTTAAGAACCGTAATGAAATGCTTCTGTATATCTCCTGGAAATCTCTTTTCTATCTTCCATAATTAACCATTTATCACAAATTTATTTTACCTTCTTCTTTCTCTTTTTTACTATATAGCTTTGTTTTCTTATATTTATAAATTAAAAGAAAAACACTAATTATATATTATCAAAGATAATGAAAATGTTTTACAACCATCACCATTATAATCAAGTTTTTACAAACATCACCATTATAATCAAATTACCAATTACTTACTATATCAATACTCCTTTACATAATAAAAACCAAGGGTCTTAAATCAATTATCATTCTATTAAAACTCAAGATGAAAGATTCAAGAATGAAAAAATCAATTGTAATCTTCATAAAAGGGATGTAAAAATCTTAATCTTCAGTATGGAAAACATTAAAACAAACCTAATTCCAACAGTAGTTTGTACTTTCTTCAATAATATCATTAATTGGATTGCCCTAATGGAAAAAAAAGGTAGATATTCATTAACATTTGGGCTAGGGATATTGTGAGGTATAAAGAAAAAAAAGTATAAATGTAAAGTGTCCTCATTCAACTATTCTAATTCTGATTTTCATCTACCTTGCTGTCTTTTTTTAGATTAATAAAAAATATTGAAGGTAACACAGGACATCTGACATCAAAAGTATGCAAGTTAGTAATTAAAGAAGAAAGTAAGGGCATGCTTCAGAATGTTCACACATCCTTGAAGTCAGTAAGAGAATGATGGATTCCAAAAGAAGCAGTGATTTTTTTTTTTTAATTTCACCACATGTGCTCCTAGATTTAAAATATGCTTGTATTTCCTTTCTAAGAAAGAGTATAATCTGGGTCCCAAGCACTACTTTTATTTTTGAATGTATCATAATCACCACTAGTATACTTAATCTGCTTCTGAGGCATGAACTACAATAGCAAGCTGTCCCCTGACATCACCATCTTGGGACACAGTCCTCTCAAAATGACTACTGTCTTTTAAAGTAGAGGTTGATACTTCAATACAACCACACCTTCCTATTTTTATCTTATGATTTTCTGACACAAGTGATATCAATGTTAGAGGCAAACATTGGCAAACACTTTGTACAAGTTACAAGTTTGCCAACTTTCTTGAACAGTGAAAATTTAGCTCTTAATTTTGGAATAAATATGCATGTTTCTCTTTATCAGGTCACTGAAAACAATGGTTAATTGCAAAATAAGAGTGATCATACGTAAACAGTTAAAATATCATGTCAGAAAACGAAAAAAGATTAGTAAATTATATTAGCCTATACTCACGCTGCTAATAAAGACATACCCAAGACTGGGTAATTTATAAAGAAAAGAGTTTTAATGGACTCACAGTTGCACATGGCTGGGAAGGCCTCACAACCATGGCAGAAGGTGAAAGAGAAGCAAAGGCACATCTAGCATGACAGCCAGTACGCGAGTTTGTGCAGAGGAACTCCCATTTATAAAACCATCAGATCTCCTGAGATTTATTCACTACCATGAGAGCAGGATGGGGGAAACTGTCCCTAAGATTTAATTATCTCTACCTGGTTCCACTCTGACACATGGGGATTACTACAATTCAAGGTGAGATTTGGGTGGGGACACAGCAAATCATATAATAAATCAGTGTAGCAGAGGGATTCTGACTATTGTCTATATAAATACTGGAACACTTGCATTTCATGCATACCTAACATTAATTTTCGAATTTTCCACTGACTCCAGGATATGGCTGCCAAATGGCATCATAAATCTTATATTTTTTATTAGGGACAAATGCCCACCTGGCTGCTACACCACCGGTCAGAAAACAGAGAGGAGTGGAATTCTTTTATCACATTTACCAGAAACCAGTAGGAGGTTGTTGTTTCTATCCACCCTGTTGAGAGCAGTTTGTTTCACTCATAATATCTGTGCATGTTGAGCCAAGGAAGATAGCAGTTATTAGTGTATCTGAATAGAGCCACAGAAATTGGCTATTTCTGTGGGCACTTCCGCTTTAATCACCCATTGAAGTGAGGAGTTTATGTTCACTTTACCTGCATTTCACATGCTATTAGAAAGACCATGACAAAACCTGGGGATAAAAATGGAGGTCTACCTAACAAACTCTGATTTATTTAAAGAAAAAAAATCTCTTAATGTAAATATAATAAGTAAATATATGTATATAAATTATAGAATACTAAGTAATAATTTATTAAAAATGAAAATTCTGTTAAATGCTACAAGTAGATGTGTATGCCATCTACATACACAGTGAATGTGTTTATTAAACAATGACTAGGAGAAATTTCAGATGATGTTAAATATTACTAATAATTTAAATATACAGTATCAGCACTCATAGCAAAGCACGTCTTTTATTTGGATATTATGTTGACAGAAGTTAGATTTCACATATGTATAAATATTCTGGAATGTTATTTTAATTCATATATTTGTGGGCTGTTAATTCTTATTATAATTTTAAATAGGTTAAAACTGTAGAGTACTTTTCAAATTCCATAGATTTTATAGTTTTCAAAGTAAGAAATTTTGCAGTAGTTTTTGATATAGCTTGGCTCTGTGTCCCAACCCAAATTTCATTTTGAATTGTAATCGAATTGTAATCCCCCGGTGTCAAGAAAGAGACCTGCTGAGGGGTGATTCGATCATGGTGGTGGTCTTCCCATTCTGTTCTCCTGATAGTGAGTAAGTTCTCTTGAAATCTGATGGTTTCATAAGGGGCTCTTCCCTATTACTCTCTCCTATTGCCATGTAAAATGTATCTTGTGTGTCCTTCACCTCTGCTGTGATTCTAAGTTTCCTAAGGCTTCCCCAGCCATGCAGAACTGTGAACCTGTTAAACCTCTTTCTTTTTATAAACTACCCCGTGTCAAGTAGTATCTTTACGGCAGCACAATTATGAACCAACACAGTAAATTGGTACTGGTAGAGTGGAGTACTGCTACAAAGATGCTTGAAAATGTGAAAGAGGTTGGAATAGTTTGGAGGGTTCAGAAGAAGACAGGAAGATGTGGGAAAGTTTAGGACTTCCTAGAGACTGTTGAATGGCTTTGACCAAAATGCTGACAATGATGTGGACAACGAAGTCCAGGCTGAGGTGGTCTCAGATGGTGACAAGAAAATTATTGAGAACTGGAGGTCTTTCTTGCTATTTTAGCAAAAAATTGGTGGCATTTTGCCCCTGCCCTATAGATCTGTGGTAATTCAGAACTTGAGAGAGATAATTTAGGGTATCTGGTGGAAGAAATCTCAAAGCAACATACGAGAGGTGACAGAGCATAAAAATTTGGAAAATTTGCTGAGGCTGATCATTTCGTAGAAAAGAAAAACCCATTTTCTGGGGAGAAATTCAAGGCAGCTGCATAAATTTGCATATGTAACTAGGAGTTAAATGTTAATCACCAAGACATGGGGAAATGTCTCCAGGGCATGCCAGAGATCTTTATGGCAGTCCTTCCTATCACACACCCAGAAGTTTAGAAGGAAAAATGGTGTCATGGGTGCCCAGAGCCCCGCTGCTATGTGTAGCCTCAGGACTTGCTGCCCTGCATTCCAGCCACTCCAGCTCCAGCCATGGCTAAAAGAGGTCAAGGTACATCTCAGGTCGTTGCTTCAGAGGATGCAAGCCCCAAGCCTTGGTGGCTTTCATGTGTTGTTGAGCCTGCGGGTTCACAGAACTCAAGAAGTGAGGTTTGGGATCCTCTGCCTAGATTTCAGAAGATGTATTGAAACTCCTGGGTGTTCAGGCAACAGTTTGCTTCAGGGGTGGAGCCCTCATGGAAAACCTCTGCTATGGCAGTGTGGAAAAAAAATTTGGGGCTGGAACCCTCATACAGAGTCCCCACTGGGGCATCTCTTAGTGTAGCTATGAGAAGAGTGCCACTGTCCTCCAGACTCCAGAAGTGTAGATTCACTGACAGGTTGCACTGTATGCCTGGAAAAGCTGAAGGCAGTCAATGTCAGCCCATGAAAGCAGGTGCAGGGGCTGAACCCTGCAAAACCACAGGGGCGGAGCTGCTGAAGGCCATGAAAGCCCCCCATTTGCATGAGCATCAACCCTGGATGTGAGACATGAAGTCAAAACAGATTATTTTGGAGCTTTACAATTTAATGACTGCCCTTCTGGTGTTTAGGTTGCATAGAGCCTGTAGCCCTTTTGTGTTGGCCACTTTCTCCCATTTAGAATGGAAACATTTATCCAAGACCTATACCCCCATTGTATCTTGGATATAACTGACTTTTTTTTTTTTTGCATTTTTGTATTTTTAATTTTACATGCTCATAGGTGGAAGGGATTTGTGTCAGATGAGATCTTGGACTTGGACTTTTGATTTAATGCTGGAGTGAATTAAGACTTTGGAGCACTGTTGAGAGAGCTTAACTGTGTTTTGAAATATGAGGACATGAGATTTGGGAGAGGCCGGGGGCAGAATGATATGGTTTGGCTCTGTGTCCCCACCCAAATCTCATCTTGAATTGTAATCTGAATTGTAATCCTCAGTTGCTGAGGGAGGGACCTGGTGGAAAGTGCTTGGATCATGGGAGTGCTTCCACCTGTGCAGCTCTTCTGATGGTGAGGGAGTACTCAAGAAATCTGATGGTTTTGTAAGGAGCTCTTCCCACTACACTCTCACTCTCTCCTGCCACCATGTAAGATGTGCCTTGCCATTTTTGTAAGTTTTCTGGGGCCTCTCCAGCCATGTGGAACTGTAAGTCAACTAAACCTCTTTCTTTTATAAATTGCCCAGTCTTGGGTAGTATCTTTACAGCAGTGAGAGAAGAGACTAACACAGCCGTCATCTTTCTTCCTTTTCTTCTTCCTCTTCCTGTTTTTCTCCATGAAAGAGATTAAAGTTTAAAGCTTATTGGGTTAGCTTTAAGTATCTTCTCTAGTCTTCACTGTTGTAATATATCTCTTACATTTTATTGATCTTTTATATTCATAGTGGCACTCAGTAGTCAAAAACATCTTCCATAAGGCTCTAGATAATTCTTGAAAGACATTCAATTAGCAATTTAGGCTAAGTCTCTTTTGTTGTAAAATTTTGGCATAAGAAAATGTAAAAGTATCTCAAATGATTATATAATAATTAAATTTAACACTTATAAATATTATGAATGTTTAGATATATTTGAAATAAACATTACTCTCATTGTGGTATTGTGAATGATCGTCTATAACATTTCAAATAGTATTATACTGATCATGATGACAGTAGAAATTTGATTCTAAATATAATATAGTGTCTATATACAGTGTATGTAATATATATATATATACATTTACTTACCAAATTATTCAGTGCACACATTTCCGAAGCTATATAAAATGTTACATTAAAGTATGACCAATATTTATGTGAAATTAAGGTCAAATTACTCTTTACATACAAAATTCAAGTGCTAAAAGAGAAGTGTGCATCAAATGTAACAGAAACATATATTACTATAAATGCAGCAAATTATTACATCTTTGCTGATTATCTTAGAAATAAATTTTAAAAATGATTTGTTGTATCTATTTTTATATAAAAATATTATAAGGTAATTTATGTGATCCCACATAAAATACAAATAATGGATTTATGGTTGAATACATAGGTGAACTGAAACATTTTCTGTGACATATTGTTTTTATTCTCACTCTGTATTTTAACTAAATCATCCACTCTTCTCTACACATTGAAAGAGATTGACAGGCAAACAATATTTAAGAGGCCCTATGATATGAGAAATAGTCTAGCAGAATATCACAGAGTATGAGATTCTACTCTTGCAAATTTTGAGACTAACAACTTAAACAAATAGAAAATAGAAGAGAAGTTTATTAAAATAGGAAATTCTACAAATTTTTTTTGAAGAAAACATCAAAGTAAGAAATAAACATTGAAAGTGATGTTTGATTATTCCTGTGTTTTTTAATGGCACTTTGTTACTTTCAAAATTGCCCCTGGCTTATGTAATTTTATCAGTTATTCAATAATCCTTAGAATTTAACAAAACTTACATATATTTCTTTTCACTCATTTTAATTGACAAAGAAATTGAGACCTAAAATAAAAAATCATAGCACCTGCTATAAAATATTTATATGTGAATAAAGAGATATCATGATGTCACTGGCACCACAGGAAATAAAAGCCTCATGATTTTATAATATATGTTCATATTTAGGGCAAGTTGTCACTTTTTCAAAATCAAAGCCTATATACATTTACCTTTCTCACATACTACATGTGGATAAAATGAATACAGCTGTTTGCATGTATTCTTAGTCTTCTTCAAACATTTCATATCAATAAGATAACCTGTGCAAACCTATAATATATTTAATCATTATAAAAACTATGTGGTTTTATTTATTAGGAAATTTTGCTGGTGTTAAAATTCAATGATCAAGCATTATCATTGCTTATCTAAGTTTATTATGAAAAAAAGTTAAAATTTGGCAAGTATGGCCAGGCGCGGTGGCTCACACCTGTAATCCCAGCATTTTGGGAGGCTGAGGCAGGCGGATCATAAGGTCAGGAGATCAAGACTATCCAGCCAACATGGTGAAACCCTGTCTCTACTAAAAATACAAAAAATTAGTTGGTTATGGTGGCATGTGCCTGTAATCCCAGCAACTGGGAAGGCTGAGGTAGGAGAATCACTTGAACCCAGGAGGTAGAGGTTGCAGTGAGCCAAGATCGTACCACTGCACTCCATCCTAGGTGACAGAGTGAAACTCCATCTCAAAAAAATAAAAATAAAAAAAAATTGGCAAGTATGGTGAAAATTGGAAGCCTCATGTGTAACTGGTGGGAATGCAAAACAGTGCAGCTGCCTTTGCAAACAGCCTGGCAGTTCCTCCACATGTTAGACCTTGAGTTACCAGCAATTCTACTCCAGGTAAATAGATAAGCTAATAAAAGCATACATCCATGCAGAAACATGTAAACACAAATTCTTAACTTTATTATTTATATCAATTCATATTTATATTGATCATACTGGTGATGAAGTCCTGCCTTCACTTATTTTTACTCTGACTTATTGTTCTAGCCATAACTGCAAGTGGGCCATTGAAGACTCCTACCATTACAATGGAGCTGTCTACCTCTCCCTTAGTTCAAAAGTTCATACAACAAAAATGATTCGTGTATAAAGTAATAAGGCATGCTACAGCACGAATACACCTTGGAACCATTACGCTAAGAGTAATAAGACAGTCACAAAAGATCATATACTCGATGGTTTCTTTAGGTAAACTATATCCAGCAGAGGCAAACACTGTTTTCCCAGGGTTGGAAAGCAGGGTGGTGGATATTGGTAGTTTAGGCAGGAAGAAGGATGCGATTGCTACTGGATATTCAGCTTTTCAGGGAAGGAAATGTGTGTTCTAAAATCACATTTTGGTGGTGATCAAATAATTATGAATTCACATTTCAATAAAAGAAAAAAATTCAGTCGTGCAGTTTAAATGCATGAACAGTGGGTTATAAGTTACATGTCAATAAGTCTATAAATCTAATAATATATTCACGTAGAACAATTTAATTTCAAATAATTATAATATTTTACAACTTCATTGATGATTACATAGTGTATAAAACTGTGGTGCATAAAAGCATCTTTGAACATATGGAAGATAATAAAATGAAAGACATTTATTTCAATTCCCAATTAAACTAATATAGATTAAAATAAAAATGTTGCCAAATTCTGTATTGCAATATTTAATAAGACCCTAATACTAAATTTTTACTAAAATTGTAGAAATACTAACAAAAGAACTTCATTATGAAATTCTATCTGACTATTGTGTATTTGAAATTAGATATTAAATCACACTACACTTGATATTTAAATCAGTTTTTAAAATACAACCAGTCTTTGAAAAGGTTAGGCTCACCTTTAACAGCATATGTCTATCAAAGTGCTTAAAACTCCATATATTTTTGTTTTTTAGCTAGTCATTAGCCCATGGTTAGTTAGTAATACTCTCACAAAAAAATCAACAATGCAATTTGAAAAGCTTCCCTATTGATAATTGAGACATGCTCCCTATTGATAACTGACTTAGGAAGTAGTTGCCTTATCATTTAACATTTTCAGCTTGATATAACAAAATAAGCATTCAATAAACTGTTCACCTACACAGAGAACCATGCTACTTCAATTACACTCGAGTTGATTGAGGCCAATTTAATGATAATTAATAATTTACAAGGTCAAGAAGCTCAATTTCTAACTCCATGTTGCTAAAATGGTCACATCTCATATGTGGGTAAGAATGCCAAGTGAAGTAAACACATGAAAACTATGTGTAATAAGCTTTTGTATTTTATGAATCTAAATAAATTAGCTAAAATTAAATTCAGCTACTTTTAATAAGATTCACATATTGATCTTTGGCTATTGACACATTTTTATTTTTATGATTATTTCTAAACATAAAACACCTGTTGATTTACTTCCAGCAAAGAATAATCCATATATTTGGCTCATATTTAGTTTCTACATAAAGCTGCTCTTTGATTTGGTATGATGTTTCTTTTTTTTTTAAATTGCATATTAGGTTTTGGGGTACATGTGAAGAACATGTTAGATTGTTGTGTAGGTACACACATGGCAGTGTGGTTTGCTGCCTTCCTCCCCATCACCTATGTCTAGCATTTCTCCCCATGTTATCCCTCCCCAACTCCCCACCCCCTGCAGTCCCTCCCCTAGTTCCCCCCCAACAGAGACGTTTCTTTTTTAATATTAGAAAAGTCATATGACATTTTGGTAGTACGTATGTGTCCTTAATCATAAAAATCTTACTTTATTGTTGATTTCATCATTAAATATCCAAAGGCCAAAACATGTGTAAGTACACACATTTCAAAGCATCACTCATAACTCAGAAAATATCAAAAAATAATATTTGATAGTTACTCTTTGTAAGGAAAATTATATTCATGTCATTTGAATGAATATTTAGGAAAACTAGGTTGTTCTGAAACACAGGGAGTAAGAGAACGACAAATAGTTTTTGACTTTCTTAATTTCTTGACCATTATTCTCCCCCTTTAAATCATAATAGCTATTAATTACTATATGATCTACTATTAGAAAATGAAACAGTCTTTATTTTCCCCTCTCAAACATATAGGCTACACATATACCCACACATACAAACTTTAACAGTATGAGAAATCACTCAATACGACTTCGTAAAATGATATATATCTTCCAGCATATGTTTTAATGAAATATTTTGCACTGTTATCAAAAATATTGAGAGTGAGCTAAAACCATTATCACTTGAGAAAAGCTAGATATACACACGTCCAAAATGCTTAATATAAACTTGTCAATGAGCAACATCTGAATTTAAAAGATAAAAATGAAATATTGATTTCCCAATGGGATTTGTAGGTATTAATTTAAAAAAAATAATTTCCTTATTTATAGCTATCAAAGAAAGAGATGAATTGAACTCCATCCAGCTTGCTGTCTCTTATTATTTCTAATAATGGTTTTACATTTTTCATCAAATGTTGAAGATATTTAGACTACGATGTGTTTTTAAACCAAATATATATGTTGTGAGCTATTCTTTACAATAGTATTCCAATTAACAACACAATGTTAATCTAGGTTTTAATATGATCCTAAAAGTTTCTCTGTAGATTTTTAATTTGCGCTATGGAATCACTCGGTCTACTGTTAGTAAATATGTAACACCTATTGATTCAAGATTTTTTGCTGTCGTTATTAGACTTAGTGTTCATAAGAAAACTCAGCAAATATCTCAAAGGATACAAAACTATGTCAAAAATGCATAAAATTCTCACTATAGTATGTAAATTCTCACCAAAATATACAATTTGAAGTTGATTACAACATTTTTATTAATTTTCAAAGAAAGCAGATTTTTTTGTCCTTTTGGTAAATGTAACATTATAAATTTATATTCTGAAGCCCAAAATAAGATTCACACAGGTGGAAATAATGTGATTTTGAAAGATAATATTTAAAAAATATTCATAATTACCTTTAATGATGTCAGATGGCTTCAATGTTTAAGAAGATTCACTGTTTCCAACATGACAATGCTTAAAAATATAGAGTTTATTATAGAAAAAACATGCAATATAGCAACAGTGTTAAAGATATACATCATAGCCAGTACCTGCCTCACAGCAAAGGGTGTAAAGTAGCCACACGCAAGCTCCTAGTAACATTTTCTCTAAGAGCCATGCTTGGACAAGATTTTGTTTTTAGAACGGAAACCACTAACATAAGCATAGAACATCTTGGAACTTTTTAGTCCAAAATTGAATGTTTGATGTTTATTTGATGTCTAATGTTCCCTGTTAGCCCATTATTTTAATTCTAACTCTTCCACCGAAGGGCGCATTTCATAGGAACACCTATGTTCTTAATATATGAATTCTATTAAGAGCCTTCTTTGCTTTGTTCTTGGACCTACTGTCACAGGATCCTTAGGGTGTTGCTTTAGCAAGAAACCTCCGTGGCCAGCAGTGCGTTTTGCCGGAGTACTGCTCGCACCTGCGGGGCTTGTTCTGCCTACTCAGCCCAGCAGGCTGTGCTTTGCTTGCCCCACCACCCCGGATCCCACACCCGCTAAGTGCAGGCCAGTTGCAGAGTGGCAAGGGCTGTGTGGCTGAGCGGGAACAGGGTCCGGCCACAGCACACAACCAGACACACTGGCTGCTGGGGTGGAGCGGGGGGCTCCAGGTGTCAGCACAGGGGCCAGGCCAGTTCTGTGTGAGGCTGTCGCTGGACCAAATGTACTGCTCGTGGCTTCTACTGAGGGCACCAATGTCTGGAAGGGAGGGACACACTGGCACCCAGAAGCTTGGAGATGCCAGGAACTGCCAAACTCCAAAAAGGGTGTCATAGTCCTGGCTGAGGGAACCCCTAAGTCTGGGGTCCCCAAAGGGTTGCAGATCTTCTCTGCTTTTCATCACCTGCAATGTGGAAACAGGGGTGTTTCAGCCCTGTTTGTGTGTCACAGCTCTTTTAGTCCCGCCATTCATCAGGTCCCATGTTCTTGTCTCATGCCGAGGAAGAGTGAGGTAAGCAGACAACTAGAAAGGGAACAAGATGGAGAGGAGCTTCACTGAATGGCAGAACAGCTCTCAGGAGACCCAAACTGGGTACTTCCCTTCTGCAGGCAGCTCATCCCGATGTCTGTGCAACCCTCGGCGGAGAGGAGACCTGGAGTGGGTAGCTCCTATTCTCAGGCAGGTCTTCCCCTTATCTGCCCGAATCTGCTTGAGTCTGGGGTTTTTATGGGTTCAGAGAGGAGAAAGTGCATGCTGATTGGTCCATGGGTGGCCAGCAGTGGACTGAGAAAAAGCACCGTAAGTTCTCACTTTGGTCTGCAGAACGTGCAGCCCCAACCCAGGCTTCAGGCCATCCCTGGCTTCACTGGACACACCCCTTTCTGCCCAGGAGACTGTCTGCTTCCTGCCGTCATCAACCTGCCACCCGTGTTGCCCATGACGCCCAGGCTATTAATGCTTAGGGAAACCTGCAGGCCTGCACCTAGCTGTCCTCAGCCCCCCTCAGCCTTCCGTCTGTGCTCCTCAGTGCCCAAAGTCTGGAGGAGGCTAAGGCAGCAGGGGCTTGGCATGTGAGCGTTCCCCAAGTATTTGCACACCTGGCTGGGTTGCGACAATGCCTGGGCTAGAATTCAACTCTGCTACAAAATCAGAGCAGTTACCAGGGGCAGGGAGAGGCCAGGCAGCAGAAGCAGGCACTTCCCAGCCTCTGGGGGACGGGGTTCCCAGGTCTCTGGGTGTGCAGCGATGCCTAGGTCTGCAGCCGGGGCTGGGTAGCTGCAGCTGCTCCCGGAAAGGCAGGGTTCCCAACCACCCGACTCAAAATGGGGCAGTGCCCCCGACCCTGCCAGCTCTGTGGAGTTCACAGCCCGGCCATGTCTCCACCTCTGCAGCTGCCATCAGAGCAGTGGCCATTCCAGACGGGCTGCCCCTGCTAATTTCAACGCAATCAAAATTCCAAAAGATAAACTTAACACAACCTAAAAGTGAAGGCAGAAACTCCAACAGAGCCCTCTTAAAAGCCCCAAACCAACCCAATTTTTAAAATTTTACTTCTTTAAGGAATCAATTCCAGAATTCTTAAAATAGCTAATAAGTACTTTCACAGTCTGAATTTAGTCTATTTTTCTTAGTGCCTTAAACTTAGATCCAAGAAATTACAGATTTGACAACACCAAATTATCATTATTGTGATTTTATAGGAGCACCTATGTTTATATTTTTGTTCCTGTCAATCATTATTTGCATCACAATACAAAATTATCATTATTGTATTGTCAACTCTATAATTCAGTAAAGACTTCTTGTTCTTTATAGAAAGATAGCCACACGGAGCATTGCTGACTTCATGGACTCCTACTCATTCTTAAATGAACATGTTTAATGTCAACGCCCTCTGAATTCTTCCTGTGTTCCTGCATTTCTAGAAGTATAGGAAACGTAGTCTTTATAGCCGGCAACACAGTGAGATCACAAACCTTATTTAGGTAGCAGTGATTCTAAATAGTTCTTTATTCACCTGAACTGTATTGAAATCAGTAATCTGCATCTTATTCATTTATTATTAGTTTTATTTGGTAGGTTTGTTTTGTTTTGTTTGTGTTTTTCCACTGCATACTTAAATCAACACTATTCTAAATAGAATTGCTTAAGACTATTTGGGCACGAAATCCTTAAGGGGAATTTTTCAACAGGTATTCATTTATTATAGAAAGCTAATATTCGAGATAAACTTTCATTAGTAATTATAAAGGGACCTGGTTACTCTTTGCTATTAACATATATTTATATTTTATTCTTAATTTGCTTATGAAAATAATATTGTATAAATGATAAACTGTGTGTCATATTCTCTAATACATATTTTTAACTTCCCATTACTAATCAACTATCAATTTGGCCAGAGAATCTTGTTTCTCCTGCACCATCTGGGTGTCTCTGCTTTTCTTTCTTCAAATGATGATGCAATCCTTTCATATGATTTTTTAAATTACCGTTTTCTCTGTCACAACTGGAAAGAAATTCACTGTTTCCCACTTCATTCCCAATTTTCTTGGTAATGCTGCTTTTAATAAAGTCCATATGACCAAATAAATTTACAAACAAAATAAAATAACCATAAAATAATATATGACATATAAAAATATGATGGTTTTTAGTTAAATGTACCTTTAATGATTTATCTTTATTTGTATATACTTTAACATTGCTTTTGTTGTTCAAAGTTTTCTTTGGCATGGTTATTTTATCTTTGGTTTAAAAATCTGCTACACATTTCTTTTGAATACACTTAGTAGATTCTCAAAGCTTGAGGGTAAGGGAATTCTTTAAAAATAAGCAAACATCTTTGATCCAAGGATAATGTAACTCTGGGAGACTCAGTTAAGGATTAATTCGATTCGGTTGCAGTGGCTTATGTATGCTGTTTTCTTGCACGTTGCATCAATTTCCTGGAACTTCTATAACAAATTACTACAAACGGGATGGCTTCAGACAATACAAATTGGCCCTTTCAAAGTTCTGAAGACTAGAATTCGAAATCAAAGTGCAACAAGGCCATATTCCTTCCAAAGGTTCTAGGAAAGAATCATCCCTCACCTCTTCCAGCTCCTGGTGGCTTTAGGTATTCCTTGGCTTGTGGCAAGTTAATTTCAGTCTGTGACCTTCTTTTCTCTATGGCAACATTCCATGGCTGAGGCCACATTTTTGCAGTCTTCAGATGTCTTCTGCTCTGTCCTCTCACCTTCTTCTCTGTGTTTCAAATCTCTCTCTGCCTTTTCTCATAAGGGCATTTATCACAGGATTTAGGATAATAAACCCTAAATTCAGGATGATTTCATCTGAAGGTAATTACATCTGCAAAGATTTTTTTTTTCTCCAAATGAGGTCATTTACATGGTTTCCAGCAATTGAAACTTGAGCACATCTCTTTGGGGGTTAATTTTCAACCCAGTGCCCATACCAAGATGTTTGTTAACATTTCTATGAAGGTTCCTGAAATATTTTCAATAAAAATTATTTTATTGATTGAAGTAGGCCAACCTCTGAGAAACAATTTTATTCTCTCTCTCTCTCTCTCTCATTCTCTGTATTAATTGCTCTATACACATATACACACACATCATCATCTGGTGTATTACTTTAAGAAACAAAAGTAATCCCATTGTTTTAGTTTTATTTTACATTTCTCAGCAACTTTTTCAAAACTTCACTAACTATCATGGTAATAAACATCAAAATATGCAAACATAAAAATGGACAATAACAGAAATCCTGCAATTTGTATGGTGACCAACAAGTCACTATACAAGAAAAAGCAAGCATGTATAGCTCCTTTTCATTGGTGGGGAAATTTAACCTCATAAATGTATTGCTTTTGCAAGATTAAATTACTGATAGAGTAGAGGATGCCTACAAAGACCAAGCTCTTGACTTCAGGCTCTGATCTGCTTTGCAAACAGAATGTCTAAGTCCTTTCATATTCAAATCTTGTTTGCCCCTCTCCCTCTGCTATTCCACTCTGAACTCAGTGTTGGATCAATCCATTGCTACTTCAGAGACTGCCTTTTCTTGAGAAACTACATTCCTCTTTCCATATATCCTCAGATGGCATGCTGTGCCTGAGCATCTTGAATAGACTCATTCTCTAGGTTTGGAATTTTTCCTCCTTAAAATCTGCAGTCTCTCCAACACAAACACTACTGTGAGTTATTTCAAGCTTGATCCTAAAAGGGCAGGTGGTTCCAGAGATGAGGTAAGTTTCCAAAAGATGAAAAAAGGAAGTGTTAAGGTGAAAAGCAGTTTCTCAAAAAGATAATACCACTGATGTATGTTTCCATGGTAATTATGTCCTTTAAAATTCTCTAATGTAAGTATTTTTCTTAGTATCCAACATAAGCATGTTTCTTTATAGCTCATTTCAGTGTCTTTGGATGAAATACAAATACATATATATAACTTATATATCACTTTGTTTCACATTTTGTAGAAGGTTTAGTGATGTTGATACAGAAAACTATTCTCTTTCTGTTTATTGTAAGAATTCAAAACTGAAAGAACACAGTTTAAATTTAATTAAATAAGATATACCTACTTGCAGATCTATGCTACTTGAGAAATTAGGAAGATTTTTACTTTGGAATTCAGTAACTTAACTAAAAATAGCACATCCAGTTTGGGATGAGAAAGACCTCAAGCTGATCAGTCTCCTTGTCTTGATATTGTAAGATGTATTTCTGCTATCTCCAATTTCCAGAAATACCAAATGTGTTGAAAATTACATTTTATCCTTGGTGTTCTGGATTCAATTTAACACTGATAATATAGTCTCACAAGTTAAATAAAAATATATTTTGATAGAAATACGAACAGACAAGCATTTCTTACTGAATCAGTAAGTAAAAGAGTTTAAGTTGAATCCCTATGTAAAATGGTAGCTCTTTCCTTTAGTTAGACCCTAGTATTTTTCTAAAGATGTAAGCCAGGGAGGGAGCAGGGGTGACCCAAAGATGCTCCCAGTTCCCTGATCAGGAGGGGACCATACTCAGCTGCCTCCATGTCCCCATGAGGTCCTTGGCCTCTCTTACCAGGAAGAATAGGGAAAGGGGCCCCGAGGGGCGATGAGCTTACCATTCAAATAAACATCAGGGACCCAAAGAGTTTTGCAGAGAGCTATTTATTCGACAGAGAGAGAGAAAGAGAGGGGAGAGACAGCTCCCACGATGCAGTGGGGGAGGGTCCAAAGAAGGAATCCCTGTAGGTAAGGAGCAGCAGGATTTTAACCCTGAAGTTATTCCCTCCTCATTCATGTTCCCATCCAATGAGAGGAGTTCTTTCAAACTTCCTCTGGAGTGATTGAACTTTGACTTTGATACCAGATTAGCTACTTGGTCCCCAACAGAGCCCCCTCCTCCCAGAGCTTTTGGCCTTTTTGAACGAAGCAGTCCACCTGGATTTCTCTACCTAGTCGGCACAGGCGGAACACAGAAAAAGAACTTGACATTCCTGATGGGGGCGTGTATGGAGGCCTGGCACTGGGAGACTCCAGCCTTTGAAACCACACCCCTTGTGGACTCGGGAAGAGAAGTCTTTTCCTTAACACAGGCCCTCAAAGGGAAATAATGGTTTTTTGTTGTTGTTGTTCTACTTAAAACATGTGTTTATAACATAAAGGTATAACACCAAGTAGATACGTGGAAAGTTAAAGTTACCTGGAAATTCCAAGTCCCCGCTTCTGTGTCAGTGCTCTACCCTGTTAACATCTACCGCAGGTTAAGAATTTAGCCTGGACATTTTAAGCTTAGCCTAATGGTGGTGGTGGAGGTAGTAAGGAGAGCAGTTTAGAAAACGAGGTGTGAGTGGCATATAGTGTTACTTTTCATCATTAAAGTTACTCAAATAGTTTCTTAAAGTGCTCCTGGCTTCTCTGGGAAATGAGTTCACTGCCTACCTGTGGTGTCAGGAGATTCACAAGGTAGGAGGCACAGCCCCTAGGATACTGGACATGGGCTGGATACTGTAATTGGAGGGATGAACAAACCATCTATAGTTTTTGTGCTTTTTTTTAATTGCATTTTAGGTTTTGGGGTACATGTGAAGAAAATGCAAGATTGTTGTATAGGTACACACATGGCAATGTGGTTTGCTGCCTTCTTCCCCTTCACCTATATCTGGCATTTCTCCCATGCTAACTCTCCCCAACTCCCCATCTTCCATTGTCCCTCCCCTGTTTCCCCCCAACAGACCCCAGTGTGTAGTGCTCCCCTCCCTGTGTCCATGTGTTCTCATTGTTCAACACCCACCTATGAGTGAGAATAATGTTTTTTAGAAGATATTTATGTGACATGAGAATAGTATTTTTTAGAAGATATTTATGTGACAAGCTAAATCTATCTCCCAGAGGTCACATTTAAATTTAAATATATTTTAACTAATTGAAATATATATTACTTCATGTAAGTATAAATATAATTACAAATTAATATAAATATTTGATGAACTCATTTACAAAATTAAATCAAACCAATATATGTAGAGGTTAAGAATGTCAGAATATGCTACCATATTGAATTAAATATTTAAAAATTACGTACTAATCTAAGAATAAATTAAGGGAATATGCACTAGTCTAAGATGAAAATGAATTAATAGGTAAATGTAAGCAATACATTTTCTCTGACTAAATTAGTCCACTATTTATGATTTACATAAATTATTTTAAAATAATGTAAAAAGGTGTAGCCATCTCGTATAGCATTGCTTTTGTAACAGAATATATGACAGAGATTTATTTAGTAGTAAGATGAATTTTTGTATATAATTTATAAAAAATGTTTTCCTTATGTAACAAGCATTTGTAATACCTTTATGTAATTGAACTTAGTCTCAATGTATTTCTCCCAATAGGGAGTGAAATGTAGGCACAGAGAGAATCATAGCCTGGGTTTTTTTAAGAGATGGAGAAGGCTTTACAGAAGCTAAATACACATGAAATGTAAAAAAAAAAAATTGATAATTTTATATATGATAAAAACATAATATTAAATCACATCCAGAAATTACTATCATCATGTTTTTAATTTCACATAAATCCAAATGTTGTAAATAAATTTTGGGCTGAGTCCAGAACTATTAAAATAAAGGTAAACCATGACTTTGAATTGAAGTCTAAATTTTCTTACATTATTTTTACAGAAAAGTATCCCTCAGTACTTCCTTTGTACTCCATTATATCTTTCAGAGTAGACTGAAAAACATACATCAGTCTGTATGGTCTTAACAGGGGTCATATTTTAAACTAAGGACACCAAAATGTTGAAGGTAGAAAAATATGGTTAGGAAAAGTGCGAATTTAGAAAATTTGCTGAACACAGTTCTGAATAAATACTTCAAATGGCTACTTGTCCTCTTCCCCTGATGGAAGCACAAGAGCATTCTCTGATCTTCACTCTGATTACCTAGTAGGGCTCTTGAAGGTAAAATTTACAAAAGTTTACTATCTCCTCATTCCTCACCTTGAGAGATTTTATCTTTCAGATTAGTCTGTGTTCAAACTCCTATAATTAGTCAGTTACCATGCACTGTTGCTACTAGCAACTTCTGTTCCCAGTAAACTGAGAATCTCTCTTCATCTATCTCCTCCTTTTTGTGGGGTGGGTGTGAGAGGTTGTTGGTTTTTAGTTAGCACAGCTTTTTTCTTGTTTCGAGGATGGGGATGATGACTCCCAAGTTCTATACATGTCAGAACTTCACAGCTTTTCAACTTCTGCCTGATATAAACTCAGGCTGTAGCTAAGGATTTAAGGCAAACATTAGAGGGGACTTTGAGTCAGGCCACTATTCTTTTTATTTCCTAGTCACCGAAAGACTTTTAAAATGTACTGTAACTGAAATGTATTTGGCCTAATGGTTCAGTCTCCTATGCAACCCCAGAATTCAGCAAAGTTCCTTTGGGAAAATCTGACTGTGTGTTTGAGACCCTTTAACTTTCTAGTTTGTAATTCTAACCTCACAATACTGCTGGCAGCTTTTCTGCTTATTTTTCAGAGGATAAATTTCCTCTGGCTGTTCAAAACTTCGCATCCACATTAAATGAGCAAATACCTGCAGGAAAAAGGTCTGTCAATCACCAATATGCCTCTGAACAGGTTAGTCCTCTCTGAGATTTTTATGTATCTAGTCCTCATTACTTTCCAACTCCTTCACAAGGTTTATTTGTGTGTGAGTTTTCCAGCTTTTTGTTGTTGTTGTTTCCACAGGATCATTGACTAGCCATGGTCTTTACCTCTTACATGTAAATAAATGTTTCCTTACTGCCCTTTTAAAAGGCTATTTTAATTGTCTGTGCAATACTGCAATGGCATTTAGCACTTCCTAATTTTAAAGTTGTCTTCCAATTGTCTTTTGTTTTTAGCATTTCTTTTAACTTATATTTTGTTCCTTCTCTCTGCATTTAAGATTTATTGTTTGTTTCTGATTTCCAGGAGTTTTGTTTGTACTATTTTCTCTGAATTTATATCACTTAGAAATTACAGAGTATTTGAATCTTTGAGATACTAATTTCTAACATCAGTTTTTGAAAATTATCAACTACTCTCCCCTTAGATATAATTTGTGTGAAATCCTTTCACCTCTGCTCTTGAGATTTCAGTTATACATGTGATAGATTACTTTACAGTATCTCAGGTCTTCACTTCTCTTTTATTTAATTTCCTTTAAAGAAATCCCCATGTTTTTAGTTTCTGAGGGTTGTTGTAACACATTTCTACAAAGTGGGTGGCTTAATAAAACCGAAGAAACTCTCTCACAGTCTGGCTTAATAAAACCGAAGAAACTCTCTCACAGTCTAAAGTCTAGAAGTCCAAAATGTGGATGTCAGAGAATGAGTACTTTCCGAGGACTTTGTTCCATGTATCTCTTTTAGCTTCCGGTGCCAGCTGGCAATTAGCTTGTTGATGCATTATTCCAGTCTCAGCTCCTGTCTTCACATGCTATTCTCCTCGTATTTCTGTCTTTGTGCAGCTGCCTTTCCTCTGGGCTTCTCTTCTCGTCATAGAAAAATTCACTTATATTCAATTAAGAGTCCACCCTATACCCAAATGACCCCATCTTAACCAATTATATTTGCAAATAATTGTTTTGTCCAAATAAGGTCCCATTCTGGGGTATTGGGGGTTAGGGCTTCAACACATATCTTTGGGGAATTTTAACCTATAGCATATCAATTTAACATACAACATATCAATTCATTTTGCATATTTTCCTTTGACCTATCTTTAAGTTTAGTAACTTCATCATCTGCTCTTTAATTATTTTATTAATCACAATTCTGGAAATTAATCTTAAATACTTTCTAAGAAATTATAATTTTGAAAATTAGTTCATACATTTATTTAATTCTACATTTCTTTTTATAAATAATTACATTTAGATTTCTATTAACTTTAATATCTGGATTACATGTACTTTACTTTTTTCTCTTAGATTTGTTTATATAGTACTGTGTCTTGAGTGCTTGGAAATTTTTTAATGAATCTAGCACACTTTAAAAATAGTTTCAGAGTGTCTCTTAGAAAGGGTTCTCTAGAAATAAATACTCTGTCAAAAAATACTTATCAAAAAATGCATCGTATATAGGCAACTAGGAAGTAGATAGGAAATGAAACAGCAGAACAAAAATGTGGCTTCACTAATGTCTCATCTTGTCCTGATCCATATCGAAAGGTCTAATTCTACAGCAACAGGATTGCCTTTTGTATTCTTTTATAAGACAATCCTTAGCCTTGGCCATATTTGGTCATCTGAGAAGGGGGCATAACTTCCAGAAAAGGAGTTGATCATGGGTCAAGGAAAAATATTTGGAAAAGTAGGATATCTGTTAACTATGGTAAGTTTAATTAAATTTGGCCTAAAGCAGCTTCCATATATAGCAAGCTGCAACATGACTTAGTATGTAAACAAACTGCATCCTAACAGTATATTCTTAGTCCCTCAATCCAAGGAGACTAAAATTCTTCCATTTGGATTTTAGTCAATTTTATGAATAAGAACTGTGGACCCAGAACCTGTGTTTTCTGGGGAAAAGGGTGAACCTTACCAAAGGTAAGTTAGAGTTACCAAGATTGTTGGAGTTGCAGAGGCCACAGTGAGGAAACACTTTACAAAAGGCAAATAGGCAGAGGTCTTTACAGCTGCAGTGGCTACAGGCATCAAGGAGACCCCCCTCCTTATATAGTTTAAACCCAAAAAATGAATCTCACATATAAAAATTCTGTGTTCCTATGTGTCTCCTTTTATTGATAACACCCCAATTATTAGAAAGGAAATTATCCACTTTTGCACCAGCAATTCCGATGGAGCTGCTCTCTTTGGCCTGGAATGTTTCCCCGACTAGAGAGGGCCCGTGAAGTCTTAACTTCCAGGACAACAATTAGCCAGTCTTTCAGAGAGACACAATAATATTTCTTTGGTTAGGGTTTTCAATAAAGTCTAAAATGTCTCCATTTCTGAATCTTCCCAGCTGAGACTTGTGCTATTTTGGGAACACGTTCCTAAGTGTCCTCTCTATTTTCTCCATTTGCTCCTGCTTCTCTCATAAGCACCACTCAGTCATCAGAAGCCCCTCTCCTCAAGCCCTTTTGGACTGTATGTTCTGCCAATTCTGTTCACCTTTCTTATAATTATATTTGTCATACCCTAAAACTCTTTCTTGAGGTGGTGTGGGGGGACAGAAATTGGTTGTCATTCAATCTTAAAAAAAAAACAAAAAACAGAAAGGGTAAGCCAGTCTCTGACAATAAGGCAGTATTAGCAGTTTCCAAGCTGGGTCTATGCATAGAAAATGCTCTTCCTGGTGTTCAGTAGCTCTACTCACTCAGTAGTCTAGCTAAAATACACAGTTGAGTTAGGAAATTGTCAATCTAAGCTAATTAGTCTCCAAAATATGTCTTTCTGTCATAAGAGCTATTTATTTTCAGTAGGTTATTCTGAGATCCTTTTGTAAAAGAAATTTACATCTATAAAGGACATCTTCATTTGTTAAGGGTGCTTCTTCTTTACACTTAAATCACTAGAAACATTTACAACGGAGAAGGCATTTGTTTAAAAATATATAACAAATCTTGTCTTTGTTAAAAGTATGCTTCCTCAGGATCTTGCCTTAACTGGGCCTTTATCAATACTCTTCTTTCTTGGTTTAAGCAAATAATGGTATTTAAGTCTGAAGTCTCAGCTCTGTGCCTATGAAACATAAATTTCCTAGCTGGTCTTATCTAAGAACATCCCTTTGGAAATGCAAATTTATGGGCCATGACATAGAAGAAGAGAGAACAAAAGAATAAAAACTATTTAGAAACTGGAAAATTATTTTATTTTATTTTATCTTCTCTCTATAAAAAATTAGTCAAAGGTTTTGGCCATTTGAGTAGGTAATCTTTTTTCCTTAGGGAAAATGAATTTGACCAGATATTCTTTAATAAATTAGCGAACGTTGATAGTGTTATGTCTGGCCCATGACTAAAATTTTAGAATGAAAGTTATAAGATCTGTTTCTGCCTTATGAAATAAAATAAATTTGTATATAGGATGTGTTTATGTATATCTGTGTATGTAATATTTATGTTTGGTCTCTCTCTTAACTTACCACATTGCCAAAATTAAATTGTAAACAGCTGTATTTAATTGGCTTAGAAAAAAATAATCACATATAAATTAAGTATGCCTTCAGCAAAACAAAAACGAATCTGAATCCTTTTTGAGTTAATGGCACTTGGGTAATGTTTGATAAATAAGAATATTGATGGTTTGATTAAAGCAGGCATATCTCCAGAGTTGTCAGCATTAAATATAATACATAATCATGGCTTTTCCTACCTTTGTTCACTAGTAAATATGTTATTTCTTTATCACAAAATTTGTCAGTAAAACAAAAAAACATGATTACTAGTTGCTTACTATTCCATTTTCATAAGCAATCCAAACACGATTGTTAAAAACAACTGATTTAAGTATACGTAAGATACAATTTCTATGTAAAAGATGTCCTCCTGAACCCAGAAGGTTTTTAACATTCTTAAGGCTGAGGAAAATTTGTACAAACAACAACTGAATTCTCAAGCTCACCCAAATAAACAAACCTTGAGTTTGTTGAGTCGCAATGCAAATAATATTTTCCATATATTGTTTAAAAAATACAGTTACACAGGAAATTAATCAGCACATTACATACAATGAAATATTATAGACGAATAAATTAGGTAGCAAGTCAAGATCTTTGACACACTAATAAAAATATAACTTTAAGGACACATACTTGTCAAAATATATTTTTAGCAATTCCTGCTAAGGAGTGAATATATGGTGGGAAACTGGGAAAGTAGATAATTAATGTTATTTAATATTTTTACTAAAAATTAATACAGGCACAGCTAAAATAATGACTAAAAATTACACAATATTAATTAATAAAGCTTTAATAATTCAATAAAATGTATTTCTACAAAATACCAAATATACTGCTATTTACTACTAATTACTTACCAAGGAGGAAGATGTCTAGAAGGAATCTTTTTTCTTTGAGTTGCTCAATTTTTCACGAATTGTACAACTAAAAATAGTAATCTAGGAGTTACATTTGAAAAGTGATATAAAAGGTTTTTTTCCCCAGGCATGATGGCCAAATAAGAACAGCTCTGGTCCACAGCTTCCAGTGAGACCGATGCAGAAGGTGGGTGATTTCTGCATTTCCAACTGAGGTACCCAGTTCATCTCACTGGGACTGGATAGACAGTGGGTGCAGCCCACAGAGGGTGAGCAGAAGCAGGATGGGCCATTGCCTCATCTGGGAAGCATAAGGGGTCAGGGAACTCACTCTCCTAGCCAAGGGATGCCTTGAGATACTGGGCTTTTAGGGATGGTGCTATCCAGCCTATATACTATGCTTTTCCCATAGTCTTTGCAACCTACAGACCAAGAGATTCCCTCAGGTGCCTACGCCACAGGGGCCCTAGGTTTCAAGCACAAAATTGGGTAGACATTTACACAGACACTGAGCTAGCTGCAGAAGTGTGTGTGTGTGTGTGTGTGTGTGTGTGTGTGTGTGTACTCCAGTGGCACCTGAAATACCGGCAAGGCAGAATCATTCACTGACGTAAAACGGGGACTGAAGCCAGAGGGCCAAGTAGTCTTGCTCAGCGGATCCCAACCACACAGAGCCCATCAACCTAAGATCCACTGGCTTGAAATTCTTGCTGCCAGCACAGCAGTCTGAAGTCAACCTGGGATGCTTAAGCTTGGTGGGCAAGGGCTGTCCGCCATTGCTGAGGCTTGTGTAGGTGGTTTTCCCCTCACAATGTAAACAAAGTTCCCTGGAGGTTTGGACTGGGTGGAGCCTACTGCAGCTTGACGAAGTCCCTGTAGCCAGACTGCCTCTCTAGATTCCTCCTTTCTGGGCAAGGCATCTCTGAAAGAAAGGCAGCAGCCCCAGTCAGGGGCTTATAGATACAACTCTCATCTCCCTGAAGCACAGAGCCTGGGGAAAAGGGCAGCTGTGGTCACAGCTACAGCATACTTAAACATTCCTGCCTGCCATGTCGGAAGACAGTAGCACATCTACCAGCACGGTGCTCAAGCTCTGCTAAGGGACAGACTGCCTGCTCAAGTGGGTCACTGACCCCCCTGCCTCATGAGGGGAGACAACTCCTAGCAGGGGTCATCAACAGACACCTCATACAGGAGAGTTCTGGCTGTCATCTGGTTGGTGCCCCCCTGGGACAAACCTTTCAGAAGAACGAGCAGGCAGCAATCTTTGCTGTTCTGCAGCCTACATTGGTGATACCCAGGCAAACAGGATCTGGAGTGGACCCCCAGCAAATTCTATTGGACCTGCACAAGAGGGGCATGACTGTTAGAAGAAAAGCTAACAAACAGAAAGCAATAGCATCAACATCAGCTAAAAGGATGACCATGCAAAAGCTCCATCTGAAGTTCACCAACAGCAAACACCAAAAGTAGATAAATCCAGGAAGATGCAAAAAAAAAAAAAAAGTTAAAATGCTGAAAATTCCAAAAACCAGAATGCCTCTTCTCCAAATTTTATATCCAGTCAAAGTAAGCTTCATAAGTTAAGGAGAAATAAAATCCTTTACATACAAGCAAATGCTGAGATATTTTGTCACCATCAGGCCTGCCTTAAAAGAGCTCCTGATGGAAGTACTAAATATGGCAAGAAAAAAACTGGTACCAGCCACCACTGCAAAAAGGAAGTGAAGACTATCAGCACTATGAAGAACCACATCAACTAATGGGTCAGATAACCAGCCAGCATCTTAATTACAGGACAAATTTACACATAACAATATTAACCTTATATGTAAATGGGTTAAATGCCCCAATTAAAAGGCACAGACTGGCAAATTCAATAAAGTCAAGACCCATCAGTGTGCTGCCTTCTGGAGACCCACTAAACATGCAAAGACACACATAGGCTCAACATAAAGTGATGTAGGAAGACATACCAAGCAAATGGAAAGCAAAAAAATGTATGGGTTGCAATCCTAGTCTTTGATGAAACAGACTTTAAGCCAACAAGGATCAAAACAAACAAACAAACAAAAAAAGGGCATTACATAATGGTAAAGGAAACAATGCCACAAGAAGAGCTAACTACCATAAGTAAATGCACACCCAATATGGGAGAACCCAGATTAAAAAAAAACAAGTTCTTAGAGACCAAAAAAGAGACTTAGACTCCCATATGATTATAGTGAGAGACTTTAACATCCCACTGTCAATATTAGACAGATGAATAAGACAGAAAATTAACAAGGATATTTAGGGCATGAACTCAACTGTGGACCAAGTGGACTTAATAGACATCTACAGAACTCTCCACTGCAAATCCACAGAATATATATTCTTCTCAGCACCACATTGCACTTATTCTAGAATTGACCATATAACTGGAAGTAAAATACTCCTCACCAAATGCAAAAGAGCAGAAATCATAACAAAGAGTCTCACAGACCACAGTGCAATCAAATTAGAACTCAGGACTAAGAAACTCACTCAAAACTGCACAACTACATGGAAACTCAACAACCTGCTCCTGAATGACTACTGGGTAAATAACACAATTAGGGCAGAAATAAATAAGTTCTTTGAAACCAATGAGAACAAATATACAATGTACCAGAATCTCTGGGACACAGCTAAAGCAGTGTTTGGAGGGAAATTTATAGCACTAAATACCCACAGGAGAAAGCGTAAAAGATCTAAAATTGACACCATAACATCACAACTAAAAGAACAAGAAAAGGAAGAGCAAACAAATTCAAAAGCTAATAGAAGACAAGAAAAAACTAAGATCAGAGCAGAACTGAAGGAGACAGAGACATGAAAAATCCTTCAAAAAATCAATGCGTCCAGGAGCTGGTTTTTTGAAAAGAGTAATTAAATGGATAGGCTGCTAGCCAGACTAATAAATAAGAAAAGAGAGAAGAATCAAATAGACACAGTAAAAATGATAAATGGGATATCACCACTGATCCTACAAAAATACAAACTACCATCAGAGAATACTATAAACACCTCTATGAAAATAAACTAGAAAATCTAGAAGAAATGGATAAATTCCTGGACACATAGACCCTCCCAAGACTAAACCAGGAAAAACTTGATTCCCTGAGTAGACCTATAACAAGTTCTGAAATTGAGGCACAAATTAATAGCCCATCAAACAAAAAAAAAAAAAGCCCAGAACCAGATGGATTCACAGCCAAATTCTACCAGAAGTACACAGAAGAGTTGCTACCATTCTTTCTAAAACTATTCTAAACCACAGTGAAAGAGGGACTCCTCCCTAAATCATATTATGAAGTCAGCGTCATCCTGATAACAAAACCTAGAGATACAACAACAACAAAACAAAATTCAGGTCAATATCCCTTATGAACATCAGTGCAAAAATTCTCAATAAAATATGGGCAAAGTGAATACAGCAGCAAATTAAAAAGCTTACCCACCAAGATCAAGTCCCTGGGATATAAGCCTGGTTCAACATGTGCAAATCAATAAATGTAATGTATCACATAAACAGAACCAATGACAAAAACCACATGATTATTTCAATAGATGTAGAAAAGGTCTTTGATAAAATTTGACACCCCTTCATGCAAAAAACACTCAATAAACTAGATATTGATGGAACATATCTCAAAATAATAAGAGCTATTCATAACAAACTCACCGTCAATGTCATACTCAATGGGCAAAAGCTGGATACATTCACCTTGAAAACCAGCACAAGACAAGGATGCCCTCTCTCAGCACTCCTATTCAATATAATATTAAAAATTCTGGCCAAGGCAATCAGGCAAGAGAAGGAAATAAAGGTTATTCAAATAGGTAAAGAGGAATTAAAATTGTCTCTATTTGCAGATGACATAATTGTATATTTAAAAGACCCCTTAGTCTCAACCCAAAATCTCCTTAAGCTGATAAGCAACTTCAGCAAATTCTCAGCATACAAAATCAATTTGTAAAAATCACAAGAACTCCTATACACTAGTAATAGACAAACAGAACCAAATTATGAACAAAATCCCATTCACAATTGCTACAAAGGGAATAAAATACCTAGGAATACAACTTACTAAGGATGTGAAAGACCTTTTCAAGGAGAACTACCAACCACTGCTCAAGGAAATAAGAGAGAACACAAACAAATGGAAAAATATTCCATGCTCATGGATAGGAAGAATCAATATTGTGAAAATGGCCATACTGCTCAAAGTAATTTGTAGATTCACTGCCATTCCCATCAAGCTGCCATTGTCTTTCTTCACAGAATTAGAGAAAACTACTTTAAATATTATATGGAACCAAAAAAGGGCCCATATAACAAAGATAATCCTAACAACAACAGCAACAAAACAACAACAAAAATATATTGAGAGAGAGAGAGTGAGAAAGTGAGCTGGAAGTATCACCCTACTATCTGACTTCAAACCATATTACAAGGCTACAGTAATCAAAACAGCATGGCACAGGTACCAAAACTGATATATAAACCAATGGAACAGAACAGAGCCCTCAGAAATGACACCACACATCTACAACCATCTGATCTTTGATAAACCTGACAAAAACAAGCAATGGGGAAAGGATTCCCTATTTAATAAATGGTGTTGGGAACACTGGTTAGCCATATGCATAAAATTGAATCTGGATCCCTTCCTTACACCTTATACAAAAATTAACTAAGATTGATTAAAGACTTAAATGTGTAACCCCAAACCATAAAACCCTAGAACAAAACATAGGCAATACTATTCAGGACATAGGCATGGGCAAAGACTTCATGACTAAAACACCAAAAGCAATTGCAACAAAAGGCAAAACTGACAAATAGAATCTAGTTAAACTAAAGAACTTCTGCACAGCAAAACAAACTATCATCAGAGTGAATAGAACCTATGGAATGGGAGAAAAATTTTGCAATCTCTAGATCTGTCAAAGGGCTATATCCAGAATCTACAAGGAACTTCAACAGATTTACCAGAAAAAAGCAACCCCATCAAAAAATGGGTGACGGATATGAACAGATACTTCTCAAAAGAAGACATTTATGCATCCAACAAATACGTGAAAAAAAACTTATCCTCACTGGTCGTTAGAGAAATGCAAATCAAAACCACATTGAGATATCATCTCACACCAGTTAGAATGGTGATTATTAAAAAGTCAGGAAACAACAGGTGTTGGAGAGGATGTGGAGAAATAGGAACAGTTTTACATTGTTGGTGGGAGTAAAAATTATTTCAACCATTGTGGAAAACTGTGTGACGATTCTTCATGGATCTAGAACTAGAACTAACATTTGACCCAGTAATCCCGTTACTGAGTATATACACAGAAGATTAAAAATCATTCTATGACAAAGACACATCCACATGTATGTTTATTGCAGCACTATTCACAATAGCAAAGACTTGGAACCAACCCAAATGCCCATTAATGATAGACTGGCTAAAGAAAATGTGGCACATATACACCGTGGAATGTGTGTCTGCAGTCATGAAAACGAATGACATGGATGAAGCTGGAAACATCATTCTCAGCAAACTGACACAGAAACAGAAAACCAAACAGTGCCTATTCTCACTCATAAGTGGGAGTTGAACAATGAGAACACAGGAACACAGGGAGGGGAACATCAGACACTGGGGCTCGTTGGGGGACGGGGGACAAAACGAGGGATAATATTAGGAGAAATAACTAATGTAGATGACAGGTTGATGGGTGCAGCACACCACTGTGGCACTTGTATACCTATGTAACCAACCTGCACGTTCTGCTCATGTATCCCAAAACTTAAAGTATAATTAAACAAAAAAAGAAAATTGTTGTAAATATTTTCTCTACACAATCCAACTTTTAAACAGTATGGGTGTCCAGCAAATTACACAACTCTATTTCTGTGTTTCCTTCTGCACGTGTACATTTTAGAATCACTGAGGTTTCAGTGAAGTAGTGAGCAAGTCATTTGAAAAATGTTATTTTAAACAAATGGCACATTCTGAAAAATAGCACTTATTGAGGTACAAGATTAATATTCTTACTTTAAATTAGTCTTACCTTCACCCTCATGCTTTTCATAATTTTTTTCTTTAGTAATTGTTGAATTATGCCCCCAGTTCACAGGCCAAATGGACTCTCAATGGCCCAACAGTTAAGCAGAACCAGGAGGCTATGATATTGTGAGAGAGAGGTCACACCCTCTGTGTGCTTGGGAGGACAAATGTGACAAAACCTAGTTTTCTACAACCAATGCAAAGAATAGTTCCTAAAAGTAACTCCAGGTAGAAACCATCTCACATCAATCCACTGACCACATGAACCCAGACAATTGAGAGACAGGTGATTTGAGCTTAAAGATCAGCCAATCAGGCTCTGTTCTTCACTTCTTTGACCTGCCAACCCTGCCCTTTGGTTTTGTCTTTATAATCTCCTACTCCCTAACTGATCCTCAGAGCATACACTTGTTGAACACCAAAGGCTATGCTTTGCCAATCTGCAGATTGCTTTTAGAAAAGAAAATTCTCCTTCTGCCACCACAGATTTCAGTGGTCTTTTGTTAACATTACTCATAACAATTAACTGACAGAGCAAAATGAATTTTTATACAATATAAAACAATTTATATAAAAATGCTTTTGTAAGCATTACACTACAAAAAGTAGCAAGTAGCATATAATCACTTAAATATTGTAGAATTCTAAAGTATATTGTAAAGAATAATTGGACATGACGTCAAAAGTAATCTTTGAGGATGAATCTTACTACTTTGCCTTATTTAAAAAAGATATAAAAATGTCATTTTATTTTGATTTGTAACATTTACATAATAATATAGCAAATATTGGGACCAGATTTTTGATAAAAGTCATAATTGATGACTACTATGTGTTTTCATTTCAAACTAATATTTTATAGTTTTATTCATCTGTTTTGAGTATTAATTGTTCTAACTTTATATTTCATTAAATACAGTGAAATTGCTCTTGGTAAAGTTGTGAAAAATAGGCAATAATAAACAAAATATTTTTTACATGAGACCTTACCATAAACCTAAATTTTCTAAATTATAAGTAAAAATTCTTATAAATACTATATGCATGATGATTAATATTGTGTCAAGTTCATTGAATTGAAGGATACAAAGTACTGTTTCTGGTTGTATCTGGGTGTTTCTGGGTGTTGCCAGAAGAGATTGACATTTGCGTCAGTGGACCGGGAGAGACCCACCGGAAATGTGTGTGGGCACCATCCAATTTGCTGCCAGAACAATTGGATGCTAGAGAAAACAGACAGGAGAAGGTGGAAGAAGCTGACTTGCTGAGTCTTCCTGTCTTCATCACTCTCCCGTGCTGGATGCTTCCTGCTCTCAATTATTAGACTCCAAGTGCTTCAGCTTTTGGACTCTGGACTTAGACTAGTGGTTTGCCTAGGGCTCTTGGGCCTTTGGCCACAGACTGAAGACTGCAATGTCCGCTTCCCTGCTTTTGAAGTCTTGGGACTTGGACTGAGCCACTACTGGCTCCCTTGCTACCCAACCTGCAGACGGCCTATTGTGGGACTTCATCTTGTGAAAGTGTCAGTCAATTCCCCTTAATAAACTTTATTTCCTATGGACATATATCATATTAGTTCTGTCCCTCTAGAGAACCCTGACTAATACTATATACATATAAATGTTTATGTGAAATTGGTCATTATTTGTGTTTTATATTTTATTAGGATTTCTATGTATACAGTGTCTCATAAATAAAACTAGTGATATAAATACATTTTTATGGTATTATTTTAATGTTATTCCAGTAAACAATGTAGTTTATTCAACTATTTCTCTTTTCTATAATTAGATTATTTTTCATTTTCAAAATTAATGAAAAAAGAGATTACCAGAGTTTAATCATAACTGTTTCTGTTCATTCTTAACTATTTTCTTAGGATGTTAATCTTAAGCAGAGTTGTAGTATATTTGGATAGTTACACAATTTTTGTGGAGTGCGTGTGTGCCAGAGAAACAGAGAGATTATTTGTTTTCAAAATTATTAGAAAATATTTTTGTTCTTTAAATTTTTATTGCATTAAAATTGGGCTAGAGTGAACGACTATTAAGTTTGAGAAAATAGTTTTTCAGTGAAAACATTTTATTAGAAGGAAGTCAGGATGTAGATTGTTTAAAATATATTTCAGGTGTTTGTGTTTGAACAAGTTTGGAGGACGCCTGTTCTATACGCTACACTACTGCACATTAAAAGGAAAAGTGATACTTTTACAACTTAATTATGTCTGCTAAAGAACTTGTAGTGGATCAGATGGTTAAATAAATATTATCCTCACATGCAATTATTATTTAATAGTATTATTTTGCTATCACATAGAATTTAACCACAATAAATTTTCATATATATAATGGAATCCTTCTATACTCCATAGGTTGGACATTTGTGTAACTTATTAGAAATAACCAAATATTTCATTCATTTTTTCATTATGAATTTGGATGACTGTCAATGAAAATCTGTATAATACTTTCAAGTACTATAATGAAAACATGAATAGTTCATTTCTCAGGAGTAGAGAGCAGTAGAAAATTGAACTTGCTTTGTGTTTCCAACTGAAGTGAATACAACATGCACACTATACAAAATATGTTATAAATATGATGTTAACTCTCAGGCATACACTAACTTATCTATCCATCTCAAAGGAGATTTCCTTAATTGGTAGTTAAGTCAATTAGGACTGTTTACATTGGTAGTTAAGTCAATTAGGACTGTTTATAGTAACAATTATTCCTTTCAATAATTGGGTTCCCAGGCATTTAAAGATTATTTATTTATTATTTATAATTTAAATTTAAGTTTATTTCAGATTCAGAGAGTACAAGCACGTTTGCTTCATGGATATATTGTGTGTAGCGGGGATTGAGCATCTACTGTACCAATGACCTAAACAGTGAACATTTTACCTAATAGGCAATTTTTCAAAACTTGTCCCTTTTCCACCCTCCCTGGTTTTGGAGTCCTCAGTGTTCATTATTTCCATCTTTATGTACATGTGTACCCACTGTTTAGCTTCCACTTACAAATAAAAATCATGTTTTGTTTTTTCTTTCTGAGTTACCTCACATAGAATAATGGCCTCTAGTTCCATCTATGTTGCTGCAAACAACAAGATTTTATTCCTTTTTACGTTTGGATAATATTCCTTGGGGTGTTTGTGTGTGTGTGTGTGTGTGTGTGTGTATGTGTGTGTGTGTGTGTATAACATTTTCTTTAGCTAGTCAACCATCGATGAACATTGAGGTTGGTTCCATGACTTTTCTATTAAGAAGAGCTATGATGAACATACAAGCCCAGGTGTCTTTTTTGTATAATAATTTCTTTTCCTTTGGGTAGACACCCAGTAGTGGGATTGCTAGGTTAAATGGTAGTTCTATTTTCAGTTATTTGAGAAATTCCCATACTGTTTTCTATAGTGGTTGAACTAATTTACATTTATACCAACAGTGTAGAAGTGTTCCCTTTTCTGCAAATCAATGCTAACAACTGTTGTTTGTTGAAATCTTAATAACAGTCATTCTGAGTGGTGTAATACGATATCTCACTGTGGCTTAAATTTACATTTCTCAGATAATTAATGGTGTTGAGCAGTTTTTTATGTATTTCTTGGCCACTCGTATCTCTTCTTTTGAGAAGTGTTCGTTCATGCCCTTTGCCCAGTTTTTAATGAGGGTGTTTGTTCATTTCTTGTTAAGTTGTTTGAGTTCCATTTAGATTCTAGATATTAGTTATTTGAGTCATAATTTGCAAATATTTTCTCCCATGCCATAGGTTGTCTGTTTCATCTGTTGATTATTTCTATTGTATGTAGAAGCTTTTTAATTTAATTAAGTCCCATTTGTCTTTTTGTTTGTTTCTGTTACATTTGCTTCTGGAATTTTCATCATAAATTATTTGCCTAGGCCAATAACCAAAAGAGGTTTTCCTAGGTTATCTCCCAGGATATTTATCGTTTCAAGGGCTATATTTAAGTTTCAGTTTATTTTGAGTTCATTTTTGTATATGGTGAGAGATAGAGGTCCAATCTGATTCTTCTGCACTTGGCTAGACAATTTTTCTGGCACTATTTACGGAATAGAACGTATATTACCCATTATTTATTTTTGTTAACTGTATCAAAAATCAGTCAGTTGTAGACATTATAGCTTTATTTCTGGGTTCTATGCTACATTCTGTTGATTGATGTGTCTATTTTTCTACCAATATCTTGTTGTTTTAATTACTATAGTAGTTAATTTGTAGTATAATTTGAAGTCCAAATGTGATCACTTCAAACATGCCATTTTTACTTATGATTACTTTGACTACAGAACTGTACAGTTCTTTTTTGATTCCATGTGAATTTTGAGGTGTTTTTTCTAATTCTGTGAAAAATGACATTGAAACTTTGATAGGGATTGTGTTGAATCTGTAGATTGCTTTGGGCAGTGTGGTCATTTAGTGGTTCTGATTATTCCAATTCATCGGCATGGAATGTTTTTCTATTTGTTTGTGTTATCTATGATTTCTTTGATAATTGCTTTGTACAAAATTTTTACCTCCTTGGATAAATGTATTCCTAGTTTCTGTGCTTGTGTGTGTGTGCATGTGTGAGTGTATGTGTGTATCCATGGTAAATGGAATTGCATTGTTGATTTAGTTCTCAACCTTAATGTTATTGCTATATAGAAATGCTACTAATTTTTGTACATTGATTTTATAGCATGAAACTTTACTGAAGTGGTTTATCAAGTCTAGGCGTCCTTTGGAGGAATCTTCAACATTTCCTAGTTATATAATCATTTCATCAGTGAATAGGGATAATTTGACTTCCTCTTTTCCAATCTCAATACCTTTTATTTCTTTCTCTTCTCTGATTGCTCTGCCTAGTACTTAGAGTGTTCAACAGGTAAGGTGAGAATGAGCATCTTTGCCTTGTTCCAGTTCTTAGAGGGAACGCTTTCAACTTTCTCCCATTCGATATGATGTGGGCTGTGGGTTTGTCATATATGGGTCTCATTATTTTGATGCATGTTCCTTCAATGCCTAGTTGAAGGTTTTTGTCATGAAGGGCTGTTAGACTTTATAAAATGTCTATTCTACATTTATTGAGATGATCATATAGTTTTGGTTTTTAGTTTATTTTATGTGGTGAATCACATTTATTGATTTGTGCATGTGAACCATCTTTGGATCCCTGGAATAAAATCCACTTGATGGTAATGAATTATCTCTTTGGATATGAATCCATAGCTATAGGCTACAATCAAATAGATTGTTTCTGTTGATTTATTCATACTAAGTGCTGTCATAAATTAGATTAAACATTCATTCTCTAATGTGCCATTGTGAGATGGCAGAAATTACCGTTTAATTTTTAATTGATGTTTATGATTTATGTTTCAAAGTAGGAAATTCTATGTGTTTAAATTATTCTTTTAAATGCATCAATATGCTTTGACATTTATATCATTTCTACATCTGAATGCTGTTCTAAACACTACAAAAAATTTTGGCTATACTGTCACATCGTCTATACTGTCTTTAAATGAATTTAAGACACACTATTCTTTAAGTAATGCAATTGATAATTCTACATAAATATGACTATACATGAATTTTGAATAAATTCTATGTGTGCATTTATACTAGCTCTATAAATAGAGTACTCACTAAATATATTTGTAAAACAAATAGGAGGTGCTTAAATAGTAAATTAATATCTGAGACATAAACAAAATATTGCAGAAATTCATGTTACCAGTCTTCCAAAGATAGTAATGCAATTTAAATTAACTATCATTTTCTTTCTTTTATAGACTCTTAAAAATCACCATCATAATTCTATGTTGTTATATTTTAGTAAAATATTTGTCATATTTTAACTCAACTTAAAAAAATCTAAATCCCACCTTTGATCATATCCACAGAATGCATATCCTCTAAACCAAATTTATTTTTCAAATTCATTTTTTGGGATGTTGTATGCATCAAAGCAATTTGTAGAATTCTAAATTCTAGAATGTATCTATTATTACAGAGAAAAAGAAATAAAGAAATCTTACTTCTCCTACGTAAATTGTTTAACCAAATATTTTGTTTTTCCTAAATGCCCTCTGCTCGTTAAATATTACCTAATACAAGCCAAATGTTAAGCATTTTTTAATAACTTTAATATAAAAATATCAAATCACTTTTTATTGAATGATTCCATAAATCGAGAGAATTTTCAAAATTCATAAAAATTTTGCAATGTGAAAACTAGTAATATGCCAAATTATTTTGACCCTTCTTAGCTATTTGGTGGAAATAATCTACAATCACAAGGCTAATTTTTATTATACATACATACACAAACACAAATATATACGTGCACATATGTGCACATACATATATATCCACAATACATGCAAAAACTTTTTATAGCTATAATTATCAGACAAAATATTTGCAGTTTAGCAACTAGTCATTATCTTTCATTTTCAATAGCTATTTTTTCTTTTGTTAAATCCCAAATGCTTGGCTATTTCTACAACTCTATCCAGCACAGCAGCAGTAGTCTCTTAAATGCAATCTTCTTTCAAATTAATAAAGCAAATAACGGAAAATAGTTCAGAATGCTGAGGTGTCAGAAGTAGGAAACATTTCTTCTAATTCAAAGTATTATTTATACTTGTTAAACTCCCAAAGAGCATTCCTTTGATCAAGCAAAATTGTACTAATTTCATAAAGGTTACTACTGTTCTTCACAATAATTTTTAACAATAGTATCTGTCTTTTACATGGTAAGATATACAGATTTCTGAAAATCTTTATCTGAAATTGTAATTTGTTTCATTCTTAATCCATACTTTCTAACAATTTAATAAACGCTTGCAACCTCTTTGGCTAAAAATTGAATAAAAGATAACATAATATCTCGGTTTATTCTGAAATTATTTAAATTCTCATGTCTTAAGTTCATTTTAACTTATAGGTTGTCTTCTTAGAGAGAAATTCAGAATACAGCTAAGTTCACACTTTAGCTAGGCGTAGTGGCTCATGACTGTAATCTCAGTGCTTTGGGAAGCTAAGGCAGGTGGATTGCTTGAGCCCAGGAGTTGGAGACCAGCCTGGGGAACATAATGAGAACCATCTCAACAAATATACAGAATAATTACCCTGGCATAGTGGCGTATGCCTGTAGCCTGAGCTACTCAGGAAACAAAGATGGGAGGCTGAGATGGAAGGATTGCCTGAGCCTGGGAGGTCACAGTTTCAGTAAGCTGTGCTTGGGCCACTGCATTCTGGCCTGGGCAATAGAGGGACACCCTATCTCAATAAATATGAAAATAAATAAATTCACTCTTTAAAGACTCTAGTAATATAAGTTACAATGTTGACATATTTTTCTGCTTACATATCTCTTTATTTGTTTTCTGTCTTCATCTGAAAAGTGGAAAAATATATAAGAATATTCCTTTGTTGTAAATGTGTCATTTTATATTATGTTTCAAAATCCTTACAGAATTTACTTAATAAAACAAACCAGAAACACTTTACTACTGAGACAGAAGTTAGTTTTTAAAATGAAGAAAACATCCTTTTCTAGGTAATCTGAAATATTAATAATATCATTCTTAATCATGAGACAGTATCAAACACTTATTAAAATTGACGTGACTCCTATTTTTTTTTATTTTATATTTATTTATTTATTTTGAGACAGGAGTCTTGCTCTGTCACCCAGGCTGCAGTGCAGTGGCATGATCTCAGCTCAGTGTAACCACAGCTCACTATAACCTCGGCTTCCTGGGTTCAAGCAATTCTCCTGTGTCAGCCTCCCAAACAGCTGGGACTACAGGCACCTGCCACCACGGTAGGCTAAATGTTGTGTTTTTAGTAGAGATGGGGTACAACCATACTGGTCAGGCTGATCTTGAGCTCCTGATCTCAGGTGATTCACCTGCCTCGGCCTCCCAAAGTTGGGATTACAGATGTGAGCCACCATGTCTGACTGACTCCTATTTTAAAATAAAGCAAATTTAATCACTGGCCCTAGGCTCTCTTTGCTGAAACTTATCTGGCTTGGAGCAGAGGTAGAACATCTTTTAAAACATTTAATTTTGAAATATATTTCCACAGTTTCTGAAAGATACATACATGTTTTATCGTATATCATACAATACATAGAATTGTTGAATCCAATGTTATTCTATTGTACTGAAAAGGCTACATAATTAATTCCCTTGAGAAATTTATTTATTCTAGAGTGTATTTGTTAATTATATACCATTTATAAATATTAATACCATGCATAAGTTTATAACATCAGTATTCAAACTCTATTTTCTAAAATTTTAGATTTTGTCTTTTTCACCTTAAAATATTGATTTTCAAATAATGATTTAAATTCCAATGACTGATAAGATTTAACCATTAAGATAATAATTATTTACATTATTTATTTGAAAGATCGGTGTTGTAAGGTTTATTGCCAAGGTAAAATGAGGAAACTGAGGCAAGTAGAAAATGAGAAGCTAATTTATTCAGCTCCCGGGCAAGGTTCTGTGGTCCAGGAAGGGGCCAAAGAAGTTGCACCCGGCTGTTCAGGGCATGGGGTTTTATGGGGAGGAAAGGCAATTGATTGGCTATTGGGGAAACAAAACGAAGGCAATCTTCTTGGCTGTTAAGAAGCAGGAAATACCTGGAGCTAGTTGTCATGGGTAAGTGGGCCTGCCTGGGCGTACAGAGCAGGCTGCTACTGGGCAGGGTCTGATGGGGCTTTAAAAAAAATTTTTCTGCAGGGTTTTTCAACAGCAGGCTGGGAGTTGAATGCATAATTTAGTGCTGGATGTGGGCTTGGGTCTGGTATGCAGAGGCGGGTGTGGGGAAGCCTTGCGGCAAGGCCAGATAATGAGCTTGGGTGATGACGCAGTTATCAGATGCAGAGAGAGATGGATGTGTCCATTTAACCCTCTGCCAGGCAGTCGGCCTTACAGGTGTTTTGACCATTTAAAAAATAATAGAAAAGACATATAATTATGTGATACTTTCTTTGTTGCTTACTCTTTATTGGTTTGTGAAATGTTGAATATAAACACATTCTCATGTGTTTCATCTTCTCCTCAAACGAAGACATTAACAGAGCTACAATGTTATAACTTCATCAATGCAATGTGTTGATACTGTAGTACAGGTAACAGAATAATTACTAACATAATATTGTGGGATCATCGTAACTACAAATTCCTGAATTCCTTCACTTATTTTAAAATATTATTAAGTAAAATCTTTGTTTATTAGCTTGGTCTTTTATAGAACTACAATCATTTGTTACTTAATGATGGGGATATGTTCTGAGAAATGCATCATTAGGAAATGTCCTCATTGAGCAGACATCATAGAATGTACTTACACAAATTTAGATTATATAGCCTACTACACACCAAGGCCTGTAAGGGGTAACTTATTGCTCCTAGGCTACAAACCTGTACAGCATGCTTTTGGACTGAATACGGTAAGGAATTTTAACACAATGGTAAGTATTTTTGTGTCTAAACATACCTAAATATAGAAATAGTGTAGTAGAAATACACTACAGAAGATTTAAAATGGCACAGTTGACATATGTAGTTTACTTACTATGAATGGAGCTTACAGGACTGAAAGTTGCACTGGGTGAGTCAATGAGTGAGCTGTGAATGAATATGAGGGCCCGGGACATTTGTGTATGCTACTGTGGATTTTATAAACACTGTAGAATTAGGCTGCATTAGATTTACAAAGAATATTTTTATTTCTTCCATAATAAATTAATGTTAGCTTGCTGTAATTTTTCACTTATAAACTTTAATTTTTTTAACTTTTTGACACTTTGTAATAACAATTTAAATAAACACATTATATAGCTGCAAAAAAATATTTTCTTTCTATATATTCTTATTTCACCAGCTTTTTCTTAATTAACTTGAAAAAATGTTTTTTAAACTTTTCTGTTTAAAACTAAGACACAAATACACATATTAGCCTAGGCCTGCATAGGGTCAGGATCATCAACATCACCATCTTACACCTCCACAGCTCTATCCACTGGAAGGCCTTCAAGGGCACTGAGAGCTATCATCTCCTATGATAACAATGATTTCTGCTTCAGTACTTTCTCAGGGACATGCCTGAGGCTGTTTTACAAATGGCTGTTTTTTATAAGTAGAAGTAACTATAAAATAACAATAAAAAGTATAGTGCAGTAAATATATACGCCATTAACAGAATCATTTATTATCATTATAAAGTATTAAGTCATGTACATAATTGTGTGTTATACTTTTATATTCTGGCAGTGCAGCAGGCTTGTTTAAACTAGCATCACCACAAACATGTAAGTAATATGTTGCCCAAACAGTTGGACAGCTAGGATATCAATAGACAAGAGCAATTTTTCAGCTCCATTATAATCTTATAGGACTACTTTCATACATGTGGTTCATCATGGACTAAAATGTTATTATGCAGCACATGACTGTATGCAAATAGTGAAGATGAAGTGGGTTCTAAGAAAAGCAGCCTTAATAGTCCAAGAATTCTTATGAGTACAAAATCACTAGATTTTATTCAGGGTATTCTCTGTGGTGAATAAAGTGCACCTGAGCACCGGAGGAAATCCTGTCTTAGAATCTCTTTGACAGGAAACAAGCACTGTTATGTACAAATGCAGAGAGCACAACAGGTCTGAAACTCCCACTGCAGACATAATGTCTACATCCCGTGATCTCTTCCTCTAAGTGCAGAATGACGTGTTTGAATCTTGAGCCAGCTCCTCCCAGTGTGTCAATTTGGTAAGTATAAAAGCTTTGAGTAAAGAAGTCACATCAAAAAGGTCCTTGCACGTATTTGCTAATAAAGAGAAAAATGCTTATTAATGATTAATTGACCCACTACATTAAATATAATTTTAGAAATACTCCTGCAATAACACTGGAATTACTTAACTTATATTAGTAAATTAACTGTCTTTTGGTGAATAATTTAAATAGCTCTAAATATATTAAAATTATTCCTTAATATTTTGAAGTTATTAATGTTTTAAAATTATATAGATGGACATCATTGTAATGTCTTTGCTATAAAAGTTGCATTTCCAGCTATTCCAGAGAAGAATACAAATAGAAAAAAATCAAGATGATTTAATTAAAATTCAAATAGTCATTGGTTAAAGATGTGTTAGAGACTTTTATTTATAAAATAGATTTCTATTTATCATTATATTAATAGTTGCCTATATTTCTAGAGAAATTATTGCTCTATTGTTAAATAATTTGTAGTTTCTCTCATGAAAAGCAATCTGTAATTATTTGGAAAAGAGAAAAAGTAGTTTCTTTCTCTTTTAGAAAGTAAACCTACAGAAAAAATTCTATTTGGAATACAGGTTGCAAGGAATGTGATTTGTTTTAAAATGCAGATTAAACACTTAAAAAATGGATTCCACTAAAATATTAAGACACCTTTCTATTTGGCAATTGTAGAACTATTAGTATTATTTATTTAGTCAGAGATTATAACCTCACACAGAAAAAAATAAAGAAGGCAGTACAGTCATAATTAAGCTTCCAAATTTCAGAAAAAGCAGAGATAAAGCATGACAAGATCCTGGAATCCTGAATTGAATTCCTTAATTGCAGGTTCTGTTCATGGGACTTCCGCTCTTGATATGGATATGCAATTCCTTTTCAGTGGATTCTCCTATAAGCAAATATAGCTCTGGTCAAAGTATACATGCAAAACACGAAACAAACAATAAACAAAAACAGAAACAAAAAACAAAAGAAAACAATTACCGAAAAACACAGTAAAGAAAGCAAAATTATATAATTAATGGAGGGTAATTAGCATTTAAAAGAAGATTAAGGTCCTCAGATTAGGTTTTAATGCTTTTACCTTGAGGACAGGCACTGACTACACAGGTCTAGGTTGGGCTCTAAAACTCTTAGTCTGTATTCTGAAGAATCAGAGAACGGTGTTTTGAGAATCTATTTGGGAAATAAAGAAGGAATACAAGAAAGGTGAAAGCTAGAGAAATACCACTCTATTTGTGTGTGTGTATAAACTGAACTCAAATATCTGAATGATTCCCCACTCATGAAATCACAGGACAGAATCCAAGCATCTCAGCTACACAGAAGAAACTAAACTTAAATTTAAGATGCTATCGAAAAAACAAAGGTTGCACTTTGAATCCTCAAATGTAATAGTTTTCTGAAATAACAAATAAAAGCTGTTCATAATCTAAAACCCCTACAGCAGAGCATTTACAATATTCGGGATATAATCCAAAATTATTGTTCATATAAAGAAATATGACAATATGACAAAATCTCAGAAAAAAAATACCATCAACACAGACCAATTTCCAGATGATACAGACACTGGAATTAGCTGAGAAGAATTTTAAACACTTTATAATTAGGATCACGAGATAATGAAAAATGTGTTTATAAAAAGGTAAAGATATTAAGAATCAACAGGGAAATAGAAAGTGCAGAAAAGGAGCACATAACAATCCTCAAACTAAAAACATACAATATCTGAAACAAAGTTTCTATTTGTTTGCTCATAAGAGATAGGGTCACTACAGGCTGTGAAATAGCCCATCCATCACAGAAAAGAAGTTGTGTTGTATTGCATTCAATCCTCTTGATATTCAAGTACTTGCTATCGTGTAATTCGGCCCATCAGTAATGGCTTTTACCATTTAGGTTTATTCAACAAACCCTTTGTAATGAAGGATCTTTGTTGTGGTGGATAAGAAGAAGATTAGGAAGTTCAAACTATCTTTCGTTATTACCATCTCTCTTTCCCGTTGACTCTTATCTCCATGTGTATATGACATAGGGGCTAAAACAGAAGTCTAAGCACTGCCATCTTATGGAGATGACACCTGGGCCCTGGGCAGAGGAGTAGTTTTCAGAACTGTTACTGTACTGCAATTCTCAGAAGTGTTATTTTCTAAGGGTAAAAAATTCCACTGCTACCGGCAAAAGACCGCTGACTTTAGCTTCTGTACAGACAGTTTGCCTTGCACACCCTTGTGCCCCCCTGAACAACCATGTGGTTTTGCAGCTTAAGTGCCTTGCTCCCCCTGAGCTCGGGGCCACAGGTTGGAGAGACCTGAGTCCTCCATGGCCACCGGCAATAAAGACCCTGCAATTTGGCATACTTTTGTCTTGGTGTTGATTTTCTGTGCTTGCTCTGGTGCAACATATGAATAACATATTTCCTTTTTATAATTTTAATTTTAAACTGTAGCAAATTTCTCACCACATTGATATGACAACTAATTGAATTTATTCCTGTGATTACTAGCTAAATTCATATGCATCCCCTGTCTTCTGTCTTTGGTTTTAGATAGAAAGCACTAACTGCCATACCCAATTAACCTTTAGTCACAGGTGAAGAATATTCCAGGAACGAAGGGTCTCTGTTCATTGTAGCAGCTGATCTCATCTTCACTTGGGCATGCATATGAAACACACGTCATCTCTCTTAGTATTCTTTGTAGAAAACTCTATGTCATCTTTTCAATATCCCACCAGTAGTGCCCTGCACAATTCTTGAATTTTACAGATGATAAATTGATTGTGCATTTGGGAAACATGACTCTCAGACATTAGCATTACACCCTTACGCTTGGTAAATTATTTGACCCAATTAAAGCCTGCTACAAATTACCAAGGTTTTCTGAGGATAGAGTACAATTTTTATGCATTTATAAGTTAAGGGAAAACTTATATTGGAAAATCTTGTAATTTTTTTCTGAAATTACAAACCCTCAAAGCTCCCGTTTTCATACATCTAATTTTATTTGATGTTCTGTATTGATACTAATGGAAAGGGGTTTTATTTTTTTTAACATCTACTGATTTGTCCCTGGAATTATACTACTTTTGTTAAATGTTGCCTTGTTTTAAGAGTCAAATTCGTTGTGAAATTGATACACATTTTCAGGAAGCAGAGCAAGGACTCTCAAATGCTCAGCTCTTAGGTTATAAGACAGCCTCTCTGTGAAATTGTCTTAATCTAGGCTTTCATTTGAAAGATGAGACCACTAACTTTTCATTACCCTTGGTCTTAATATGCTGTGTTAGAAATAATCTAAGATTATACCAACTTCTGGAGTTCATGCCCTTGTATAATCTCCTCCTGCTAGTGTGGGTAGATTCTGTAGCTTGCTTCTTATCAATACAATATGGTTAACACAACCATTATATTTTTAATATTATGCATGATTCTATATTGGTAGTAGATTTACTGTATTCCTTCCCTTGCCAGCTTTAGAGAAGCTGTTTTGTCGTGAGAATGATGATGAAGAGGGCCACATGACGAGGAACCGTGGGTATAGTCTTTAAGAGCTAAGAGTAGCTTTTAGTTACTAAAGGGAGTTTGCAGCCACTAGCCAGCAAGAAGCCCCTGCCCTCTGCCCTACAATTAGCAAGAAAGTTAATTCTCCCAATAACCCAAGTGAACCTGGAAATAAACCCTTTCCTAGTCTGGCATCCAGAGATAAAGTTGACACCTTGGTTGTAATCTTTGAGACTCTAAAAAGGACTGAGCCAAATCAGGTCCAAGCTCCTGACCCACAGACAGTGTGAGATAATAAATGTGCTATCTTAAGGCACTAAGTTTGTGGTAATTTGTAAAATAGTAATAGTAAACTAAGATAAATTCTGTGCCTCACACATTTATATGAGTCAGTACCTCCTCTAGTCTCTTCACTTTTCATGAATTTGACTTTTTCCCCCTCTTACTTCTATAAGCATATTTATGTTTTCTTGAATTTTTTTATTTCAGTGAAATATTTGCTTTATGTTACATTTACTTCATAAAGCAATTGATGAATGATTTTCATGCTTTTCACTTCTCAAATTTGTTTCACTAACATGGTGACAACAGCACGACATCCTATCTCAGTACCACCTCCACTCGTCTGTAGATGTAGATAACTTGCTGCTCTGGTGATCGGCCTTCCAAAGTAATCAAATTTTCTGCTTTGGTGGATGAGTAAACTAAACAAATTCTCTCCTTCATCAACAAGCTTAAACACAGACAAACATACACACACACACACACACACACACACACAAAACAAAACAAAACAAAACAGAATTTCTAATGAAACAGAATAAAAGGTTCAGCTATGGTTCAGCTATCCCCAAGAGGGTAGGGAACTTACAACATTTTTAGATCTGTTTATCTATGTATAAATATATATATATATTATATTATATTGTATTTATATTTATATTTATATATCTTTAAATCTAAATCTAAAAATATATCATATATATAATATATATAAAGCCAAACTACATATATAGTTATTAAACTATACATATAGTTATTACATATGTATATATATTATATATATTAACAGATCTAAAAATCTAAAACTATATTCTATATATAATATATATAATAATTATATTATACATATTTATAATATATAAAATATATTATAATAATTATATATATTATATATAGAATATATTTTTAGATATTATATATAATATATAATATATATTATATATATAGTTTATTATATTATATATAGTTTATTATTTATATTATATTTACATATATTATGTATATATAATATAATATAACATATAATATAATATATAAAATATAATATATATAATATATAAATATATTATATATAATATATTATATATAATATAATATATATAATATATAATATAATATATATAATATAAATATATAATATATTATATATATTTATCTATATAATAATATATTATTATTTAGATAAAAAATATATAATATATTATATATTTATATTATATATATTATATATGTTATAAATATATAATAATTATATTATATATTTATAACATATATAATATATTATAATAATTATATAAATTATATATAGAATATATTATCTATAGAATATATTTTTAGAGTTTTAGATCTGTTAATATATATAATATATATATACATATGTAATAACTATATATATATTAATTCAAACAATTTAATTACTTTAAAAAAATCAACAGACATTATACATTTTGTCTAACATAACATGTGTGCCTCCTCCCGCACACACATGTTCAAAATTAAGGTTTTAGGATACACGCAGTACCATCCCCACACATCTTACACATTGTTTGTGGATACAGGTAGAATGATTCTTAAACTGTCAAAAATTTTTTTCACATTTACTTACTTACAGCATATTTTCTGCTTATCTGATGACAGCTTCATTGCTAATTGTTTTCATAGTATACTTTTATCTACAATTAGGTTTATTTTTAATCTATAAAAATCTCATAAAATTGTATTTATATCTGTTTTCAGGCATATACTTTTGACATACATTTTGTTTCCATCGTGCCAAGCTTTTCCGGTTAATTTATACAATCTCTTACGATGATACCCGTGTCCCGTTTATATCTTCTAGGTCATTTGGGCACCAAATATATTTTTTGAATTAATGAATTCATTATATTTTTTCACATGCTATATTTTCTGGATCCAAATATTAAAAATATGTCCTTTAAATATAATTATCATTTGGTTAAAACAAACTTGGCAGACGTTTCAGATGTTAACTATTTTAGTCGAGGTAGGAGAACAGGGTCTGGAGACAAGGAACCTAAGGCCAGTTGGTGATGACTTACTAAAACTGAGTAAGAAGCAGATGCTCACCTCCCTATGCCCAAGTAACAAAGGATCAAGCGGCTACTCCCCTTACCACAGCCCCTTCCATGGGTTCACAAATAGGAAGTAGAAAGCTTGCCAGATTGGCCTCCAGCCAAACAGGGGTCATCCCTTCCTTTGCATAAGGCACCAATCCGCTCTGGCCTCGGGTTGTCTGTGGGCCTATTCACCTCAGGCTTTAATTGGTCATGGGTCAAGTCCCTCTTCTATATAGGGGTAGCCAATAGGAGACTTCTAAAAGGTACTTAAACCCCAGGAAACTTTGTAACCTGACCCTTGAGCCACCTGGCAGCCTGCTCCCACCCGGTGGGTCGTTTTCTCACTTCAATAAATTCCTACTTTCACTGTGTCATTCTTTTGTTGCTTTGTTCAGTTCTTTGTTGGCACACCAAGAACCTGGACAACTCACACTCAAGGCCTTCCTTCTAAAAACAAGTACCTTTTAACCATATACATACATATATATATATATATATATATATGTATGTATATATAGTTTAGCTGTTAACTATATATACATGTATAGTTATTACATATGTATATATATATTATATATATTAACACATCTAAAAATCTACAAATATAAATATTTATAATATATTATATATAATATATATTTATAATATATTATATTATAATTATATATAATATATTTATATAATATAGTATATATTATATATATTTATAATACATTATATATAATAATTATATTATATATTTATAATACATTATAATATATTATAATATTTTATACTATATATAATTATATATATACTATATATATAATATATAGTATATATAATATATTATATATATAATATATTTTTAGATTTTTAGATCTGTTAATATATATAATCTATATGCACATGTAATAACTATAAATGTATATATAGTTAACAGCTAAACTATAAATATATATATATATATATATGTGATTTTGGTGATTTTTTACTTCTTGTCTCAAACATGTACGTGTGTGTGTGGGAGGGGGGTATGTGTGGTTAACAAGGAAATTGAGATCTTGATTCAAACATTCCCATCAAAACCTAAGTATTTGTATTTCTTTTAATACTAATGAGACAGGCTATTTTCCTGTTTTCTTTGCTACAGTCTTCTCAGTGTATACAAATTCTATTTTACATATCCTTAACAGTTTGTGATGTAATTATATGAATGTTCTCAATTCGGACAATTAGTCTGCCACTTCTGCAGCCACACTTAGTAGGAGCTGCTCTGAAGAGACTTCTGCCCTTCCTTGCCCTTGGAGAGGACCCAAGAGTCATCTGACCTCCCAAATGTTTGTCTGGCTGCACAGGAATGATCTCAAATCTGGTGATGTGAGTTATGGGGTCTGCAGAGAAACACAGGAAAAGGAGCTGGTCCTCACAGGAATCCTGGCAGGAGTAGGAAGTTAAACTTGGATCTTTTTTTTTTTGAGACGGAGTCTTGCTCTGACACCAGGCACCAGGCTGGAGTGCAGTGGCGCGATCTCGCAATGTCTGCCTCCCGGGTTCAAGCAATTCTCCTGCCTCAGGTTCCCGAGTAGCTGGGACTACAGGCGCGTGCCACCACGCCCAGCTAATTTTTATATTTTAGTAGTGATGGGGTTTCACTATGTGGGCCAGGATGGTCTCAATCTCTTGACCTCGTGATCCTCCCACCAAGGCCTCCCAAAGTGCTGGGATTACAGGCGTAAACTTCGACCTTTAATGAAGAGGTGTGCAATTCAAGAAAGGGGTGCAGTCCCTCCTTTGGAAGTGATTGGAAGAAATAGTTGGAAGGAATGATAATGAATACCAGTGCTGTTACTTAATGAGTGCTTACCCCATGCCAGGTGTGTATAATCAACGAGCCCCAAGTTATCTTCCTTAATATCTAGTTAAGAGCCTTGTGCTGGACGGATGTTCCTGAGGACTCTCAGAAAGTCATGGTAGCTCCTGATAGCTATAAATAACCTCTCTTCCTCTGCGCCTCCTGGCTCCACTCCTTCAGGTACCTCCTGGCTTATCATTCACGCTCCCTCTTTCCCCCTAAAAAGAAGCGTGGCAGAATGTTTGTCAGTGGGGAATTTGGGGCCAGGCAGCTTTGGAATCCCAGCACTAGCTCTGAGAACTTGGACTATTTAAACATGTACCTCGGTTTCTGCATCAGAAAATAACCTGCTTTAGTGGGTCGATATTTAAAGAGTGATAATTACAGTGCCTGACACTTGGTAACCATTGAATAAGATTTTAAACAATTTTTTTGTAATTAAAAAAAAAGCATTGAGGAAAGGACATTAGACATGTGTCCATGTTAGTAAATGCTTTTAAAGTTCACAGTCTTTCAAATTCAGGATTTTTGATGGCAAGTCCTGAGATCTTACTGTAACACCATCTCCTTAATCTAAAGGAGACCCTCTTAGGAAACTCCACAGGCCAAGAATAAGGCACAAGTTTCCTAAAACAGATAAATTTCATTAAATAAGTTAATTCAAAGCAAGGGACATGTTAGAATTAGACACTTGGTAATATGGGGACAAACTGATACGTTTTCAATATCAAATACATTTCTTAACTGTGGCAGACTGTCTTTACAAATATGCTGTTAAATGTGCATATTTGGAAGCACTCATGTGATATAGTTTGGAAATTTATCTACTCCAAATCTCATGTTGAACTGTGCTCTCCCATGTTGAACAGGGACCCTGGTGGGAGGTGTTAAGGTCATGGGGGTGAATCATTCATAAATGGCTTGATGCTGTCCTTTTAGTAATGAGTGAGTTCTTGCTCTATTAATTACCTTGAGATCTGGTTGTTAAAAAAGAGTCTCTCCTGTCAAAGAGAGTCTCCTCTCTTTCTCTTGCTCTGTCTCTCTCCATGTGACACAGAGGATCCCATTGCCTCCCACCATGAGTAAACGCTTCCTGAGGCCTCACCAGAAGCTGAGCAGGTGCCAGAGCTATCCTTCCTGTTACAGCCTGCAAGCCATGAGCCAAATACATCTCCTTTATTTATAAATTACTCAGCCTCCTGTGTTCCTTTATAGTAAAGCAAAATGAATTTAGCATCCTACTTGCTCTCATTAAAATATACTTGTGACTCTTCTCTGAGATCTTGCCAGGGTCTCATGGTATATTCTCAACGTACAATACAGTATAGTGGAAGTAATCACTAGCCCGTGACTTCCAGGGTAGTTTATTAAAAGGAGAGCACTATTTGTTAAGTCACTTTTTTACTTTGAACATGGATCTTGGAAATCGTGGGTAAATAGAAACTCTGACCATATTGAAAATTCCATGCTAAAAAGTAACATGTATATAGAATGTATAGGAATAGATGAAGAGCTCAGGGGACCCTAATGAAGTGCTCAACACGTGAATGACTGAGCCTTGAGATGAATAGAGCCTCCAGCCTTTCAGTTGCCAAAGATAATGCCATATGAAGCAAAGGCACGCGCCCTACTAAGCCCAGCCCAGACTGCACGTATGAGCAAAATTAGTGCTTTTTTAAAAAACAGTTTTATTAAGATGTAACTGATGTGCTATAAAATTCACTCATTTAAACCAACATTTTAATGATATTAATTCACAGACCTGTGCAGTTACTCCAAAATTTGTTCTAGAATATTTAGAAACTCTGGGCTAATTAGACATTTTTCCCCATTGCCCACATCTCTTGCCTCAGCCCCAAGGCAACCATTAACCTACTTCCTGGTTTTTTTTTTTGTTTGTTTTGTTTTTTTTTTTTTTTGAGACGG
>NW_016107503.1:1947019-1976517 GCF_001604975.1 Cebus imitator
GACGGGGTTTCACCGTGTTGACCAGGATGGTCTCGATCTCTTGACCTCGTGATCCACCCGCCTCGGCCTCCCAAAGTGCTGGGATTACAGGCGTGAGCCACCGCGCCCGGCCCTACTTCCTGTTTTTATAGATTTATTTATTGTAGTCATTTCTTGTAAATGAAATCATGTAATAGGTGGTCTTTTGTGACTGCTTTCTTTCACTTAGCATAATGGTTCCAAGATTCATCCATGTTGTGGCATATATCAGCATTTCATGTCTTTGTAGAGCTAGATAATGAATGACTACATGAATATGCCGTATTCCATGTGTTCATTCATCATCTAATGGGCACTTCACTTGTTTTCAGTTTTTGTCTATTATGAATAACGCTGCTATGGATATTAATGTAGGAGTTTTGTGTGAAATGTATTTTAATTTCCTTTGGGTACTTGCCTAGGAGTGGAATTGCTGGGTCATATGGTAATTTTATATTTAACTTTTTGAGGAATTGCCAAACTGTTTTCCACAGCAGCTGTGCAATTTTACAATCTCACTGGCAGTTTAGGCTTTCCCCTGACAGTCAGCTTTCTCTACATCCTTGGCAACATTTTTTTAAAAATTATTTATCTTTTTAAATGTAGCCAGCCTTATGAATGTGAAGTAAAAAGTCATCTGTTAATTTTATTAAAATCCCTTTTATTCAATCAGTTTTTATTTTCCGCTGCTTTCAAGATGTTCTCTCCCTCTCTCTTTCTCTCTCTCTCTCTTTCTCTCTCTCTCTTTTTTTTAACAGCTTGATTATGATGTTTCTGATGCAATGTCTTTGCATTCATCCTAATTGTAAACATTTCTGGGATGTTTAATGACTTTCGTCAGATTTGAGAAGTTTTCAGCCATTATTTTCTCAAATATTCTTTTCATTTCTCTTTCTCTCTCATTTTTTCAGAAGCTCATACTATGTGTATGTTGGTAATTCACTAGTGTCGCACAAGTCTCTGTATTTATATATTCTCTTATTTTTCTTTATGTTCCTTAGCTGATATTTTTAGCTCAAATACTCTGTTCAGATCATCTATTTAATTTTTAAAACATTTCAGTCATTTTACTTCTAACTCCAGAAATTCTGTTTTCATTTAAAAAATAATTCTGTCTTTATTGATATTTTCCACTTGATAAGACATCAATATCATACTTGCAAAGTCGAATGTTTCCTGAGAGAATTCCGACTTGTCAACCTTCATAACCATGTGAAGCAAAGAGCTAATCCCTTAAAATAAATCTCTCTCTCCATATATACCCACAGTCATCACAGAGTCGTGTATTATTTAACAACAGGGATACATTCTGTGTCCTGAGAAATGCATCTTTAAGTGATTTTGTTGTGCAAACATTATACAGTGCATTTACTCAAATGTCAATGGTTTAACCTACCATACCCCTTGGCTCCTAGGCAACAAACCTGTAAAGCATGTTACTGGACTGAATACTGTAGCTTATTGTAGCACAATGGCAAGTATTTGCATATCTAAACATATCTAAACACAGAAAAGGTACAGTGAAATACAGTACTATATTATTAGACCACTGTCATATATACCAGTACATCACTGATTAAATGTTGTTATCTGACACATGACTTTACATGTTTGTATGTGTACAAATGTGTAAGTACATAATTATAAACATATTCTATTGGCTCTCTTTCTCTGTGGACACTGAATAATAAATGCATACCCTTGTACATGTTTGTGTGCTTCTGAATCATGAGAAAACGTCCAACCTTTTCAATTTCCACTGTAGCCATCCCTTTCCCAGAATAAAAAAAAATGAGGGGGAGGAGGCATCTCTTATCTAACACAACCAGTAGCACTGTCTCTGGCAGCTGCAATGTTAAACAACTAATCTTTTTGTTTTTGATAAATGGTTTGGGTATGGAGCTTTTCTAATTAAGAAAGCTCTGGATCAGTTCAAATAATGACTAGCTCTCTGAATTTTGTGGGCTACCAGAAAGGCAGAGTAGTGACAATTCCATTTCTCCGGGTTTACAGTCAGCTAAAAAACCATTCTGCCCCCCTCCAGTGTCTGCTAGGCTACTGTTTTCACAGCTGCCATCTTTGTAAAGTTACTATTTTTCAAGATTACTGTGAAGTTCTGGAGAGGATTCTAGCAATAGAAGAAGGCAAAACGCCACAAGGGTCCCCGTTCTTAAAGAGATTCAACTCTTTGTTTACACTGAGCTCTCTGCATTTCTTAAAATGTTGATTTTGACAATTTTGCCAATGTTTTCCTTGCTTTTATGGAAGAGTAAATTCTCCGAGGTTCTTATTTTGGAAGTGCTTTGAGATATTGATTCAGGACACTACATTCTTGGTTGTTTTTGTTTGTTCTGTTGGTTTTTAGTTTGTTTTGTTTTGTTTCTTGCAGCAATAGATAACAAATATACATTTTCGTAACAGAAGTATGGTGTTGTCATAACAGTAATTTAAAAATGTGATATACTCTTTGAGATTAGAAAGTAGACAACAATGATACATCCTCAAAAAATATTGTGAACAGGTCTTTAGGAAAGGTGTCAGTGATAGTTTAAAGGAGCATGAGTAGCACGTCACTGGAAAATGAAGAAAATGAAAGGTTCGTTATATATTGGCAGAAAGTTAGCAACACTATTGGCTCTAGTGCTGTGAAGAAGAAAATAAGGTGAGCCTGTAAGCTGCTTTTCACTGGACTGAAGAAAGATATTGCAGTGCTTCAGAAAATCATTTACTTAAAAAGAAGTTATCTGAAGTTCTTTAGAACACAAACCACAGATTCGATCATTAAAAAATAGGGCTTCTAGAATCTCAGGGATCTTTTCTCTCAACAGGCTGTGAACATTCTAAGGTAGAATAAGACTAATCTGTAAGATATTTGTGGTGTGATTTTTGTCTAATGGAGCATATTATCAACTGACTCATAGAAGCTCATGTATTTTTTAAATAATTATAAAAACTTGAGCTGAAAGAGATAGAGAGGATATAAAGTAAAAGACTATACAGATTTCCACAAGCAGAAACCAGGCTAAGGAACCTGCTCAGGTGCAAATATAGACCCTGTCGTGTGGAACAAGGATAATGTGGAGAGCAGAGTCAGGTGCCCAGCAAACAGAGACAAAACAAAAGGAGAATCATCTCAAGCAGTGGCATAGAGTTCTCAAGGAAATGGGAAAATGTTCTATACTGGACCCATGGCTCTTGAGAGCCTTATTCTTCCAGGTTTGAACAATAGAGTCTATATTGGTTATCTTTTGACTGTTCCATCATTATGTGTAGACTACGTGAGGATATATAACTTTTTTCTTAGTTTACAGTTTTTCACGTTGAAAAGGACTATGCATAGGGAGCTGAACTTGAGGAAGCTCATCTGCACCTGGAGATCCCGAATGATACCATCACCAGATGAAACTTAGAAATTTTGGTGCAGAGAATGAGGGTATTTTCAATGTGAGATGGTTTTGAATTATTATGGCCAGAGGGAGAGTTCTTTCACACTGTATTTTCCAAAAATAGCAAAACCACCTATGTATTTCATCGTACATAATCTTTGATCAAGAGATGAGATGCAGGTGCCATCTGTTTGAAATGCTGTGGACTTTTGTAATAATCTTGACAAATGAAATGTGGCAGAAATATCACTGAGTAATTTCTAAGTATAAATATATTATAATATATAATTTATTATAACTAATATTTTATAATATTATATATGTTATAAATATATTATAATAAATATAATAATCATGTGGCTTAGGCCTGATTCTCTATCTTGAGACACATGTCCTGAGTGCCCTGATAATGACATACAAACAACATGAGTACTTAGAAGATACCAACCTGGAGACAGCACTTAGCGACATCATATAGAAAAAGAGCTGCCCAAGAAGTCACAACTGTATTAGTTACAGGCTTTTGAATCTTCCCAGCATCAGTAATCAAATACATGACTGGGATAGGCTTTATGTATCTCAGTCTCATCCTTTGAGGCCTCCCAAATGGCACGCTAGACATTGTGAAAACGGGGCAAGCCATCCTTACTGTGTCATCTCCAAATTAATAATTCATGAATTATATAATGTACTATGAAAGCACATATAGTGGCAATGTGCTACTTAAAACTCCAATTATTTTGGTAAAAATTCTAGCATAAAATATAATAAACTATATGTTAAATTAAATTGCACAACAAAATTAAAATCAAATATTAGGGAAATTCAATATTAAATTAATCAAAGGACACTGTTTCAGTATAGTGTTTTGTTTTGTTTTGTTTTTTCTGTCTTCTCTAGAAGAACCACAAAATGGATTTTATTCCTAGCAATCTGTGTCTTTGGAAACTCATTTAATTTGAAAGATATGACTTTCTTTTCTGTAAAGAAAGTGATATGGTTTGGCTGTGTCCCTACCCAAATCTCAGCTGGAATTATATCTCCCACAATTCCCACATTTTGAGGGAAGGACCCAGAAGGAGATAATTGAATCATTAGGGCTGATCTTTCCTGTGTTATTCTCATGATCATGAATAAGTCTCAGGAGATTTGATGGGTTTATCAAGGGTTTCCACTTTTGCTTCTTCCTCACTTTTCTCTCACCACCACCATGTAAGAAGTGCCTTTTGCTTCCCACAATGATTCTGAGGTCTCTCTAGCCACAAGGAAATGTGAGTCCAATTAAACTTCTTTCTGTTCCAAGTCTCAGGTATGTCTTTATCAGAAGTATGAAAACGAACTAATATAGTACATGCATACAAGTAGAGAGGGACATTACTGAAAAAATACTCAAAATGTGGAAGCAACTTTGGAACTGGGTAACAGGCATTTGGAACAGTTTAGAGTGAACAGAGAAAGACAAGAAAATACGGGAAAGTTTGGAACCTCCTAGAGGATTGTTGAATGACTTTGACAAAAATGCTGATAGTGATGTGAACAATAAGGCCAAGTTTGAGGGGGTCTCAGATGGAGATGAAGAACTTGTTGTGAACTGTAGCAAAGGTGACTCATTGTGTTTTAGCAAACAGACTGGCAGAATTTTGCCCCTGCCCTACAGATTTGTGGAACGTTGAACTTGAGAGAGATGATTTCTGGTATCTGGCGGAAGAAATTTCTAAGCACCCAAGCACTCAAAAGGTGACTTGGGTGCTGTCAAAAGCATTCCATTTTAAAAGGGAAACCACGCGTAAAAGTTCAGAAAATTTGCAGTCTAATGATGCGGTAGAAAAGTAAAATCCGTTTTTTGAGGAGAAATTCAAGTTGGCTACAGAAATTTGCATAAGTAGCAAGAAACCTAATGTTAATCTGCAAGACCATGGGGAAAATGTGTTCAGGCTATGTCAGATACCTTCACAGCAACCTCTCCCATAATAGGCCCAGAGGCCCAGGAGGAAAAGTGGTTTTGTAGGCTAGATCCAGGCTCTCAGTGCTGTGTGCAGTCTAGGGACTTGGTGCCATGTGTCCCAGCCACTCTAGCTGTGGCTGAAAGTGGCCAAGGTAGAGCTCAGGCAGTGGATTCAAATGGTGGAAGCCCGAAGCCTTGGTAGCTTCCACATGAAGTGGAGCCTGCAGGTACGTGGAAGTCAATAATTGAGTTTTGAGAACCTCTGCCTAGATTTCAGAAGATACATGGAAACACCTGGATTCCCCAGCAAAGTTTGCTCCAGAGACGGGGTCCTCATGGAGAACCTCTGCTAGGGCAGTGCAGAAAGGAAATGTGGAATTGTAATCCCCAAACAGAGTCCTTACTGTGACACTGCCTAGTGGAGCTGTGAAAAGAGGGCCACTGTGAGCCAGGCCCAGAATGGTTGATCCACTGGCAGCTTGCACTTTGCCCTGGAAAAAGAAGCAAACACTGAAGGTCAGCCTGTGAAGCAGCCAGGAGGGAGGATGTACTCTGCAAAGCCACAGAGGCAGAGCTTCTCAAGACCATAGGAACCCACCTTTTGAATCAGGATGATCTGATTGTGAGACCTGGAGTCAAAGGAAATCATTTTGGAGCTTTAAAATTTGACTGTCCTGCTGGATTTTGGACTTGTGTGGGCCCCGTAGCCCCTTTGTTTTCACCAATTTCTCCCATTTGCAATGACTGTATTTACACAATACTTGTACCCCCATTTTATCTAGGAAGCAACTAACTTGCTTTTGATTTTACATGCTCATATGTGGAAGGGAATTGGCTTGTCTCAGATGAAACTTTTGACTGTGTATTTTGCGTTAATACTGAAACAAATTAACACTTTGAGGGACTATTGAGAGGGTATGATTGGATTTGAAATGTGAAGACATGATTTGGAGGGGCCAGGGGTGGAATAATATGAATGTCTGTGTCCCCACCCAAATCTAAACTTGAATTGTATCTTCCAGTATTCCCATGCATTGTGGGAGGGACCCAGGAGGAGTACTTGAATCATGGGGACAGGTCTTTCCCATGCTATTCTCATGATAGTGAATAAGTCTCACAAGATCTGATGGTTTGTCAGGGGTTCCCTCTTTTGCTTCTTTCTCATTTTTCTCTGGCTGCCACCATGTAAGAAGTGCCTTTTGCCTCCCGCCATGATTCTGAGGCTTCAGCCATGTGGAACTGTAAGTCCAGTTAAACCTCTTTTTGTTCCCAGTTTCAGGTATGTCTTTATCAGCAGTGTGAAAAGGGACTAACACAGGAAGAAAATAAATTAAATTATATATAATTTCTAAAACACTTTCTATAACAAATGCTTGTTATATGAAGCTTTCAAGATATTTTCTAGGTTTAATGTTGTATGTATTTTATAATGGAATAAGACATTGCAGAATTTGATTCTGTAAAAATATGTGATTGCCAAACGGAGACGTAATTGATCTTTAATTCTGGCAAGTGGTGATTTACATAGAACCTGTTAGGTAGATTTGTTATAAATGAGGTCATAGTTAAATAACAAAATAAAATATTCAGTTATAGAAAACCCAAATACTGTGCCTACATCCACATCACTAAGTGAGAATGGGAAGGCAGACTCTTGATTATTCAAAAATTCAGAATAATTCTAAATTACTTTCATCACAAAATTAGGACTGGGAAGTAACAGTGGGCTTGGTCTGAGCAGAGGATTTTGCCACATGGATAGAAAAACATTCTGTAGCATAGTTCATTCTACAGAAAAAGTCAAAATGGTTCAGAGTGCCTCATCGTTGGAAGATAAAAAGGATTTTTAATCCAATATGAGATATTTTACTTAAAAATGTAAGAATTTAGCTGTCATATAATAGTAGTCCTCACTGATGGGAAAACAAACTTTTAGAAGGAATGCAATTGATCAGACATTGGCAGTGATTCCTTTGTAGGCTCTTTGAAGAAAATGCAAGTATCAATACAGAGATAAGGATGAAAAGCTGGTGAGAATATAGCCATGAGAAATACTTTTTAAAATCATCATCTTTTGTTTCCAATCCAATGTTTTCCAGGGACATGTTTTGTCTATTAGTCTTAATTAAACATGTTATTAGAAACGTTCCTCACTAGTTGCCAAATACTTTGTCATGTAGCTTAGCTGATGATTATTAAATTTATATTGATAAACACTCTCTTGCCCTCAAGTCAAAGTTTATGATTTAACAAATATATATGTATGTATATATGTAGACAAATAAAATATTTAAAACTAGTGCTTTACTGTCAGTATAAAATTATTTCTTTTTATTTTCCATGAGATTCCAGGCATTTCTATCCTTGAGGTGTCTATAATTACTATAAATTGTATAAAAATGTTTGAAGTACTTGACATTATTATTTTGTTTAAAATACTTCTATCTTTCCAGAACCAATGCATGGATGTTTACATTGTATGCTTGGAGCTCTAGAGAGTAGAGAGATTGAACTACCTATTTCAGATGTCTATAATAGTTTTGCTTATCTGAAACATACTAATCAATCATGGCAATCTTTTTCACTGAGCCTTGAAGAGACTTTACTTCTCAATACAAAACCCTAGACAATTGCTATCAATCTATCTGAGCTAGAATTGGAAATAAAATATATATTTTCTATCCCTAGACTAGAGCTAAAAACTTATAGTAATATCTACTCTCCTGATATAGCAGTACACATACAAAGCATGCTAAGAAATGACATCAGAATGCAAATTTTCTAGCCTGTTCATTTCCTAACATGAATGATTCAACACATAAATTGTTAGAGTCCTGGGAGTGTATTCCCATTATTATTGTCATAAGGTTTCCTTTCCTCAGGGGCACATTGTACGATTGCAATTTCCTGCCTCATTTGAAGTTGGTCATATACATATGACTTCTTTTTATCAACGAAATGTAAGCAAACATGATGTATATCTCCAGGCATGTAAGTTATTCCTTGTTCCTTGTGAATTTGGAATTATTTGTTGAGATAAAGCATTCACCAGCTTCAGTCTAGAATGATCATAGGAACTCCTTATTACTGACATTCCTTAGAGTAGAAGATAAATACACACTTGTAATTTTACTCCATTGAGATTCAAGACCATTTGTTACAGGAAATAACATAGTACCAGGTCTGTCATAACTAATTCAGAAACTGGTACCTATATGTGAGTGGTGGCCATTAAAAAATAATAGTGATAATAACTGAAATACATTTCTTTGGCTTATGGACTGAGCAGTTAATAGCTTTTGACCTATTATCTGGGACTGGAAAGATGCCAATCTATAATATCCAGTGGAAAAATGTTTAAATTGCAATCCATACTAACTCACAAGGTAGAAATTGTGGTTAATAAAGTAATATGTATAAGAGAAGAGGTTAGAAGACAGAATGTTTTAGCATGCTTCGTGTTTGTCTTGGCTCAATTTGACGAGGTATTAGAAAAAGATTTCTAAAGTAGTACGAAACTTCCAGAAGTTAGAGCGAGGATATCTATAAATATTTTCCCTCATAAAAGAAATATAAACACTATCAAACTATGAAAATAAAATAATTCAGCACTCTTAAAATTAACCAAGGCACCCCCCACACACATTCACACACATGCATATGCACACACACACATACCTGAAAAGCATTGTTCAGGAAAAAGTACTAACTCTTAGTAAGGGCAGTGAGGACTTTGTCGTTTTATGTAGCGTTATTCCTACCTCCATCCTCCAACTCCATGTTGAGGTAGTCATAAAAGACTGGCCAACACACAGCCAACAAAAGGAACTTACTTCTTTTCAGGGTTGGTTAAGAGCCCCATCCTTAGAAAAGAGGCAAAAGTTTGATTAAATGTTCATCTCCTTTGAAAAATCCCATTTCCAGTCCTGCTTTTTGATCTTATTCCAGGCTTAACTGCATGAAAAACACCTATTTCCGGCAGCTTATTGTAAACAATAATTACCAGTAAGAACAGATAAAGGCTAGAATATGACTTTAAGATTGAGACGTGTAAGAAAATATTTTGAGACATGCAAAGAAATAGGAAGGTGTGGACCATACACAGTGCATGTGTTGGTGGTGGGGATAACTGTTAAATAAAAAAATCACTGAGGGATCAAGATATTGGACTTATTATATAATGACTTTACATAAGCAATTATAAACATTTTAAATAGCTAAAACTATATTTAAAAATTAAGGGGGCCGGGCGCGGTGGCTCAAGCCTGTAATCCCAGCACTTTGGGAGGCCGAGGGAGGTGGATCACAAGGTCAAGAGATCGAGACCATCCTGGTCAACATGGTGAAACCCCGTCTCTACTAAAAATACAAAAAATTAGCTGGGCATGGTGGTGCATGCCTGTAATCCCAGCTACGCAGGAGGCTGAGGCAGGAGAATTGCCTGGACCAAGGAGGCGGAGGTTGCAGTGAGCCGACATTGCGCCATTGCACTCCAGCCTGGGCAACATGAGTGAAACTCTGTCTCAAAAACAAAAAAAACAAAAAAAAAAATTAAGGGAAGGTATGACAATATCTCACCAAATAAAAAGTAACAAATAGATGAAAATAATTTTTAATAGAAACCAATAGAAATTTGGGGTTAAAAAGTACAATAACTAAAATGAAAATTCTCCAGAGATGTTGAAGTTATAAATTTGTAGAAGAAAGAATTATCAAGCCAGATTTGTCAATATCTAAAGAATAGAAAGTAGAAAGGATTTTTAAGAAGGAACGCTTTTAGTTTCCTTTGGCATACTATCAAGCATGCCAAGATAGATATAATGCAAATTATAAAAGGAGAAGACAAAGAAAATAATCAGAAAAATATATATATGGGCTGGCAGATGGTGGCTCAGGCCTGTAATCCCAGCACTTTGGGAGGATGAAGCAAGAAGACGACTGGAGGCCAGGAGTTCATGAACAGTCTGGACTACATGGCAAGGGCTTTTTGAGAAAATAAATTGTTTTTAAATATAGCTGGGCATGGTGATATAGGGCACTTGTAGTCCTAGCTACTCAGGAGGCTGAAACAAGAGGATTGCTTTAGCCCAGTAGTTCTAAGCTACAGTACGCCATTGTTGTATCACTTCACCACATACCCTGGGTGAAGAAACAAGACCCTGTCTCAAACAAACAAATGAACAACAACAACAACAAAAATGTGAATAAATTATAGCCAAAACATTGTGAAATTTGATTTTTAAAAACACATTAATTTCACATCAAAGAAGTTCAATGAACTCCTAATAGGATAAACTCAGAGATCTATAACTTGACATATCATAGTGAAACTGTGAAAGTAAAAAACAAAAAGAAAATTTGTAAGTAGCAGAAAAAGATGGTTGTTTATGTAGAAGTCATCTTCAATAATAGTAAATAGCTGACTTCTCATCAGAAACCATAGAGGCAAATGACTGTAAAATAACATACTCAATGAACCTAAATGAAAATGATTGTCAACTAAGAATTCTATACCCAGCAAAATCATCCTTCAAATGGAAAAATAAACAATTTCTCAGATTAAAAAGCCAAGAGAACGTACCACCAATATACTTGTACTGAAGGTTGAAAAAAATGATACTAGATGATAACTTGAATACAAATAAGAAAATAAAAATAATTAGCAAATATAATTATATGATTAAATATGAAAGATAACATATGTATATTTTTGTTTTTAACTTTTATTTCCATCACTGCCATAGAGTACAAAATTAAATAAAGTTAAGCAAAAAGCAAATTTCTGGATTAGAGCAGGAAGTAGCATATTTCTAGAAATACAACATGCTACTTTTAGGTCTATCTACTGAAAAGTTTTAGAAGCAATTAAATCCTACCTGTATTAATACCATAATACTGCGTATTCTGAGTAGCCATGGTAAAGTTTCTATCATTTACAATTAAAAGAACAAAAATTCCTAGGAGAAATGACTGATGTTGACTCCATAACAGGAGGTGTATAACATAACCATTTTTGAGAGAAAAACAAAATTGACAAAAGTTTAGTTAGACTAAGAATAAAAAAGAGAAGATTCAAATAAAATTATACATGTGGGAGGAGATATTACAACTGATATGATAGAATCAAATATTGTAAGACACTATTATGAACAATTATATGACAATAAAACTGACATTCTTTCCTAGAAACATACAACCTACCAAACTGAATCATGAAAAAAAAAAACCCAGAAAATCTTATCAGTCCAAAAACAAGTTAGGAGATTGAATTAGATCTTTTAACAAATAAAAGCCCAGTACCTGATGACATTTCTGGTGAATTCTCCCAAAGACTTAAATAAGAATTATGCCAATTCTTCTCAAAATCTTCCAAAAATTTGAAGATGACTGCAAAGTCATTTTGCAGATCTAGCATTACTCTGATACCAAAGCAAGTCAAGGACACTATAAGAAAATAAAATTAAAGACCAATATTCTTGATGAATACAAATGCAAAAGTACTCAACAATGTGCTAGCAAACAAAATTCAACAACACATGAAAATAATCAGATGTCATGTTCAAGGAGACTGTATAATTTGGATGCAAAGATAACTTAATATATACAAATCAAGAAATACAATATACCACATAAACAGAATGAAGGATAAAAATTACATAATCATCTCAATGGATACAGAAAAGTAATTGACAAAATTCAGCATCCTTTCAAGATAAAGTCTCTGAACAAATTAGGTACAGAAGGGATAAACCTCTACACGATGAAGTATATTATGTGTCAAGCCCACAGCTAACTTCATGCTCAATTGCTAAAAGGTGAAATCTTTTACTCTAGGATTAGGAATCAGGCAAAGATGCCCACTCTCGCTACTTCTATTTGACATAGTATTGGATGTCCTAGCTGGAAAAATTCTGCAAAAAAAAAAAAAAAAATTTAAAACATTAAAATCAGAAAAGAAAAAATATTTCTGTTTGAAAAGCCAGTGATAAAATCTTATAACGGAAGGCTGGGTACAGTGGCTCACACCTGTGATCCCAGCATTTTGGGAGGCTGAGGTGGGTGGATCATTTGAGGTCAGCAGTTGGTGACCAGCCTGGCACACATGGTGATACCGCATCTCTACTAAAAGTACAAAAATTAGCCAGTCGTGGCGGTGGGTGCCTGTATTCCCAGCTACTCACAAGACTGAGGCACAAGGATCTCTTGAACCCAAGAGGTGGAGGTTGCAGTGTGCTGAGATTGTGCCACTGCATTCCAGCCTGGATGACAGAGGAAGACTCTGTCTCAAAATAATAAGAATAATCATCATCATCATCTTATCTACAGAAAACTTGACTCCACCAAAATCTATTAGAACTAACAAATAAATTCAGTAAAGTTGAAGGACATAAAGACAACATTCAAAAATCAGTTTTATTTTTATACGCTAATGAACTATTCAAAAACAACTTTTAAATTTTTATTTATGATAGCATTTATAAATAAATAAATAAATAAAACCAAGGATGTGAATGATATATACATTGAAAATGATAAAACCATAATGTAAGAAACTGAAGAAGACATAAATAAGCAGAAAGATATCCTATTTTCATAGATTGAAAGACAATATTGTTAAAATGACTTTACTACAGAAATTGATATATAGATTCAATGCAATTTCTATTAAAAATTTAATAAATGTTTTATAAAAGTATTAAAAAATTCTAAAATTTATATGGGAAAACAAAAGACCCCAAATAAGCAAAGCAATTCTGAGCAAAAAAACAAAGCTACGGGCACCACACTTTCTGATTTTAAATTGTATTACAAAGCTGCAGTAGTAAAAGCAGAATTATACTGGCATAAAAATAGACACGTAGACCAATATAATAGCATAGGGGCTCAGAAGTACATCTATCCATATATGGTCAACTTATTTTTGACAATGATGACAGGAAGACAAAATGGGATTACGTTAAACTAAAAATCTTCTGTAGACCCAAGGAAAAAAAACAACCTGAAAAGACAATCTATGGAATGGGAGAAAATATTCACAAACCATTTATCTGATAATGAATTAATGTTCAACTCCTACAATTCGGTAGCCAAAAAGCAAATAACCAGATTTATGAATGGGCAAAGGACCTAAATATACATTTCTCCAAAGAAGACATGTAAAGCCAACAGATATATGCAAAAGTGCTCAACATCAGTAGTCTTCTGAGGAAATGCATAGCATATTAAAATCCCAATGAGATATTACTTCATACCTGATAAGACGGCTATTATTAAAACAATACAAAGAATAGCATATGTTGACCAGGAGGTGGAAAAAAGGGAACCCTGGTACTGTTTGTGTAAATGTAAATTAGTAGAGCCATTGTTGAAAATATTGAGTTTTTCTGAAAATATTAAATATATAGCTATTATATGATCCAGCAATTCTGCTTCTGGTATTTAGTCAAAGGAATTTAAATCTGAATGTTGAAAAAGATACCTGCCTTCTTATGGTTATTGCTGCATTATTTACAGTAGATAAGATACAGAAACAACCGAAATGTCCATCAACGGATAAATGGAAAAAGAAAATAAGGTAATATGGATGAATTAAAATATTGTTCAGCTTGTAAAAAGATGGAAATCCTTCCATTTGACTTAACCTGGATAGTCCTAGAGGTCATTATGGATAATCCCAGAGGACATATAACTAAAATAAGCCAGCCCCAGAAAAAGAGATACTGTTATGACTTCACTTATATGTGAAATCTAAATTATCTGGGATTATAGAAGTGGAATGTAGAATGGTGGTTGCCAGGGGCTAACGAGACAGGAAAATGAGAAGGTAATGGACAGAAGATACAAAATTTCAGTGCCATAAAATAAATAACTTCAGTAGATCTATTTTACAGCACAGTGCTGATAGATAACCGTACTGTATCGTATACTTAAAATTTGATAAGATGGTAGGTATTAGGTTTAGTGTTCTAACCACACAAATACATATAGTTATGATAATAATAAAGGGTACAAAGGAAACTTTGGTAGATGATGCTTATGTTTATGGCTGTGATATCGGTGATGAATTTACAGGTGTACACTTATTCCCATACTCATTAATTGCATCACTAAATATGTGCAACTTTTTACATGGCAATCATACCTCTTCAAAGTGGTTAAATATAAACCTGGCATTCATTACAATAAAAAAAAAAACAACAACAAAATAACCCACACAAACAGACGATACAGAAAAGGAGAGAGGAGAAAAACACAACAAATGAAAGCAGTTCATTTGCTCTTGTAGAACATAATAGATAATCAATTCTTTTTCTCTTCACTTTTCATCTTAATGGTCTAAATACAGTAAAGGAGGTAGAATGTCACAGTAATTATAAAAGGCCAAAACTAGTGTTTACTAGAAACCCACTTTAAACATAAAGATTAAGATTTGTCAAAAGGGATGGAGAAAGATGTATCATGATAACATAAATCAGCAGAAAGCTAGAGTAGTTATTTCAAACAAAGAAGACTTCTGATCAAGAAATATGATCTTTGGTGAAGAAGGATAATATATACTAAAAAAATTAATTCTTCAGGAAGACATTGCAAGTCTAAACATGTATGCACTTAATATCAACTATGTAAGACAAAAAACTATAATGACTTAAAAGGTAAATATACAAATATACAATTATAGTTTCAGTATAATACTGTTATAACTTATTAAAATTATAAGACATATAAGTTACAATAATACAATAGCCCACCTTATATGTGTTTTCAATTACCCATAGCCAACCACAGTTTGAAAATATTAAATGAAAAATTTCAGAGAAACAATTCATAAGTTGCAAATTACCCATATGTCTCGTAGTGTGATGAAATCTCATGCTGTCTCACTCTGACTTACCCAGAACATGAATTAACCCTTTGTCCAACGTATCCAAGTTGTATATACAATACCTGCCCATTAGTCATCTGGTAGCCATTTTGCTGTCATATCAACTGTCATGTTCTCAAAGTGCTTGTGCTCCAGTAAGCTTTCTGTTACTTAAAAAGGACCTGAAAGCACAAATGTAAGGGTAATGACAGTTTGAATACTTTAAAGGGTAGTCATGAAGTGCTTTCCTTAAATAAAAAGGTGGAAAAAATGTATGCTGAGTTTACTAAGATGTACTGTAAAACTAAATCATATCTGTTAAATTGTAAAGAAGAAAAATATGTATATAGTATATGTTGGATTTGCTACTATCTGCAGTTTCAGGCATTTTTGGGGCTCTTAAGAGGTACCCCAAAAGGCACATCTTAAGGGATATACCCTTAAGGGATAAGGGATGATTGTGCTATAATATATTAATACATAATTTATAATATAACTGTATATCAACCTTTATTAGTTGAAAAAATAAATGATGGGACATTCATGCCAAGGAATATTATTTAATAAAAAAAAAGAAAATGACCTTACAAGCCACAAAAGACACACTAATCTGATATGAATATTACTGAATGAAGGAAGCTAGTATGAAAATCACATTCTATATAATTACACTGTTATTCAGAAAAAGGCAAAATTTCACAAACATTTAAAATATCAGTGGTTGCCACTAGTTCATGGAGAGGAGGATAAATGAGTGAAGCAGAGGGGATTTTTTTAGGATGGCAAAGCTACTTGGTATAATATTTGTAGTGGAGAGTATGTAACACTATACATCCATCAAAAGCAATAACACTTTACAGGACATAATATCAACCTTAATATGTGCAATGAAAATATTACATAATGCTGAGTCTGTCCCACAGACTCTGGCTGAGCAATGGCTGAAAGGAATACTCAGACACAGGTGTTTTACCTGAGAGCAGCTAAAGGACTGCTGGAGAGTGAGCAGTCTCACTAAGCTGCCACTGCTCACTTTTATTCAGTACATGTGAAAGCATGGAGCCAACACAATCTGTGGGTAATTAACATTGTCATCCCCCCTTGCAGGGAGCAGTCTCACATGTAGAAGATCAAAGGTTGGTTTCCAGATGACATAAATAAACAAAGTTATCCAGATAGATTCCTTTACACTCCCTTGTTACCTACTCCTTGCCCTCAGCCTCAGGATAAGAGAATCAGCTGCCTTCAGCTTTATTCTCCCACAAAGCATTGCAAAACCCTCTGACCTTTCAAGAAGGTTTGCATCTTTCCCTATAGCTTTTTCCATCATTCTGACCAATCTCCTACACTATAAAACAAGCATTACCCTGAAACCTAAACCTAAAAAGGACACACACACACACACACACACACGAAGATTTACAGGGAAGTATCTCTGTGAATATAAGTGCAAAAATTCTCAACGAATTTCTACCAAACCAAATTCAATAGCCATGATCAAGTGGCACTTATCCTAGGAATGCAAGGACGGTTCAACATATGCAAATTGATAAACGTGGCACAACACATTAACAAAATGAAAAACAGAAGTAAAATTATTTCAATAGATGCAGAAACAGCATTAGACAAAATTCAACATCCCTTAATCATAAAATCTTCCATGAAACTAGGTATAGAAAGTATATATCTTAATAAAATAAAGATTATATATGCCAAAACTACAGTTAATATCATACTGAATAGGAAAAAAAGTTGAAAACTTTTTCTCTAAGGACAAGGATGCCCACTCTCACTACCACTTTTCAACACAGCACTCAAAGTTCTCGCTAGAGCAGTTAGAAAGCAAAAGAAATAAAAGGCGTACACATAGGAAATATGGAAGTTAAATTGCTCTTGTTTGCAGATGAGATGATATTATATTTCAGAAACCTTAAAGACTCCAGCAAAAAACTGTTAAAATGAATAACCAAATTAAGTAATGTTTCAGGATAAGCATTGTAAACTCAGTCACATTTCTATTTTCTAATATTGGACTATTTGAAAAAGAAATTAAGAAAACAATTTCCTTTACATAAAAGTTCTAGAAATAGTTTTAACCAAGGAGGTGAAACGCTACAACAAAAACTATAAAACACCCATGAAAGAAATTGAAGAAGACCCCAAAAATTAAAAGGTATCTTGTGTTCATGAATTTAAAGAATTAATATTGTTGAATATCTCTACTAACTAAAGCAATATAAAATTAAATGCAATCCCTATCAAAATACCATTGAATTTATTCATGAAAACAGAAAAAAAATTCTAAAATTGGTCTGGAACCACACAACATCTTGAAGAGCCAAAGAAATCCTGAGCAAAAAGAACAAAGCTGGAGGCATTATATTACCTGACTTCAAAATGTACTATGAAGCCATTGTAACCAAAAGCAGCATAGTACTGGCATGAAGACAGACACACAGATTAATCGATGAGAATATAGAACCCAATATGTGTTCACCAAGAACACACATTGGAGAAAGGACAGGTCTTCAGTACATTGTGTTTGGACAACTATACATTCACATTCAAAAGAATGAAATTAGTCACTTACCTCTTACCATACGCAAAAACCAACTCGAAGTGGATTAGAAGACTTAAATGTAAGACCTGAAACTAGAAAGCTACTAGAAGAAAAAATGGGGGAAATTCTTCATGACCATTGATATGGGTAAGAATTTTTTAGATAAGACCTCAGAAACACAGGCAACAAAAGCAAAAATGAACATTACACTAAAAAGCTTTGCACAGCAAAACAAAAACAACCAGCAGAGTAAAGAGGCAATCTATAGAAAGAGAGATAATATTCACGGGCTATACATCCAACAAAGGGTTAATATCCAAAATACATAAAAATTCAAACAACTCAATGGCAAGAAAACAAATATTTCTACTAACAATGTGCAAAAGATGTGAATGGATGCTTCGGAAAGGAAGACATACAAGTGGCCAACAGGTGGATGAAAAGTTACTCAATGTCACTAATCATCAGGGAAATGCAAATGAAATCCACAATGAGATAATACCTTACAACTGTTACAATAGGTATTATTTAAAAAGACAAAATATAACAAGTGTTGCCAAGGATGTAAAGAAAAGTGAACACTTGTATACTTTAGGTGGGAATATAAATTAGTACAGACACTAGAGAAAACAGTATAAAGATTCCTCAAAATATAAAAAAATACAACTATCACATGATTCAACAGCCTCATTACCCTCATTCATATATCCTCATTACTGGCTTCAAATCTAAAGGACTTGAAATCAGTATGTCAAAAATAAATCTGTACTTTCATGTTTATGGCAGCACCATTCACAATAGCCAATACATGCATTCAACCCAGCATTCCATTAACAGATGAGTGGATAAAGAAAATGTGATATACATATATGTACACACATACACACACACACACACACACACACACACACACACACACGGGAATACTATTAAGCCATAAGAAAGAACAAACTCCTGTCATGTGCAATGACATGGACAAACCTGAATATTAAGTGAAATATTCTAGGCACAGAAAGACACACTACATGTTCTCACTCACATGTGGAATATATCAAAGGTTATCTCAGATGGAGAGAGTAGAATGGTGGTTACTAGAAGACTGAGTGGTTAAGAAGGAGGAAACATGGGGAGGCTGAGTCAGAAGATACACAATCGCAGTTAGATACAAGGAATACAAAAATGATCACAATATGAAAACGTGTAGCTACAGATACTAGCCAAGTGGACTGGTGTCAAGGGGTAAAAGGGAGGAGGATAGAAAAGGGAGGGAGAGAAATGAAGAATGAGCACTAATGGTTATGGAGTTTCTTTATTGGATGGTGAAGATGTTCCAAAATTGATTATGGTGAAGGATGTGCTGCTCTGTGAACATACTAAAACCATTGGATTGTATATTTTGCATAGGTGAATTGTATGATGTGTGAATTATATTTTGCAAACGCTATAAAAAATCAGACATAGAGATTATCAGATAAATTTCCATTCACATATTTTGAAGAATACCACTTTATTTTGGTTAAATTAGTTAATGGATACCTGAGAATATTAATTCCTTTTAATGAAATGTGTAGGTGATTCTTCTGGAAAATTACGTTAACTTTGGTAATAGAATTATATTGAAATTTAATTTATAAGAATGCATATTGTATAAATGAATTTAATATGAATTAAGCATATTCTTAAAATGTTACTCAAATGGCTCACAGAAATGTGAGATATTCTTAAAACTCAATTCAGTGGCTCACAGAAACAACACAGGAAAAATACCTGAAAAAGTAGTACCCAAATGGAAATATGTGGAAGGATAGGCAGAATGGTGCTGTGTTTAAAAGCATGGAGTCTGAGTCTAGACTTCCTAGCCACAATTTTCCCTAGTAAACTTGGGAAATTTACTTTCTGTATGCCTCAGTTATATAATTATGAAACAAATATAATAATAGTTCTGTGAAAACATAATTCTATTATTAAAGAGGATTAATGTGTGTGTGTGTGTGTGTGTGTGTGTGTGTGCACGTGTATGAAATACTTACAAAAGTTATTGGCACATAATACTACAGAGGTGTTAAATATTAATATTGTACATAAAATATTAAGTATTGACAAAAGTCAGGGGCATTCACTCACTTTACATATTAAAATGCCACTTTCTGGTCCAGTTGCAAAATCCCAAAATGTAGACCATTTTGTATGTGATCCTGAATGTTACCATCAGCACAAATTATGGTTATTTCACCTTAGTTTCTCCCTACATCCCATGAGGGCAGTTTTGTGTCACTGTTTCCATGACTCTTGATGATGAAATGCATTTTGCTAGTGTGTCGATTCAATGTTTTCTGTTTCTACCAAGGAAAACTAAGGGACAAAATAGTTATAAACAAGAATAATGTATTAATAAGGTCTTACAAGGTTACTCCACAAGTAACAAATTTCTGTGATATGTTACATTCTACTGTGTGGATTTTATTTTTTCTTTTGATATTTGATAAATACATTAAATGTTTATAAGAATTTATGAGACTATAATGCCTCTATTTGTCTGTTAAACTGCACCTTTTCCTTTCATAAAATAGTTCTATTCTTTTGAAATGATTTCTGATATCACAAATTAACATTTTCAACATTATCAGTAGCACAAGAACTTAAATAGGAAGATGGACTTCAGTGACATAGCTTTATACCAAAATTGTGATTGATGTAGTAAAACGGAAATTGCTTAGACAATTTTAGGTAATTTTTAAACTCTAAGTTTTGATTCTGTGTCAGCACACAATGTGATCAACAATTTTAAAATGAAATAATATTTATTATACAATAACAGTATATATGTATGTGCACACATCCACACTATGTGATTGGAAAATAGTCTTGAGGTGGAGAGCTGAAAAATTTGCAAATTTGCTAGGGGTTTATTTTGTTTGAGGCAAAAGTACGGATAACGGCATCTTAAACAGATACTATTATGATTGTATCCTACCTTAAATTCTACTCCATTGATTATATTCTAAGTACTGTCAATAAATATAGTTCATGTTAGATAATTTAATCTTCAATTATTAATATAATGTAAAAGAAATTCTGTAATATTTTTGTTTGTCAAATTTTAAATATGAAAAAGAAGTACATAAGCTTATTTTAAATTCACTATTCTTTACATCGTATCTCACTACATTTTCATTATTTAGGAAAGCATCATTTTGCTCATAACATTCTAGAAACAATACTTACCATCACATGCAAAATATAACTGTTCATTTGTATTTGAAGGTTAATTGAAAGGATAGTGAGAAGTGTACTATAACAATCTTTCTTCTATAGATATTTTCTATTCTTTAACAAAATTGAGATTTCACAATATCAATTTGTATTTTTTATCATTCTCATAAAATATGAAGTTTTAAAAATTGATACATAACATTTGTACGTTTATGGGATACACATGATATTTTGTTATATGTATAAAATTGTATAATAATAAAGTCAGGATATTTAGAGTATCCATTACCTGGAATATTTATCATTTCTATGTGTTAGAAACATTTCAAGTCCTCTCTTCTAGCTATTTTAAAATATACAACACATTTTTATGAAGTATAGTGTCCCTACTCTGCTGTCAAATATTATAACTTCTTTTATCTATCTGTATGCTGCTGTTGTTTTGAGGCAGGGTCTCAGTCTATTGCCCAGGTTGACGTGCAGTGGCATGATCTCCGCTCATTGCAACCTCTGCCTCATGGATTCGACTGATTCTCTCACCTCAGCCTCCCAAACAGCTGGGACTACAGGCACATGTCACCCTGCTTGGCTAATTTTTGTATATTTTGTAGAGACGGGATTTCACCATGTTGGCCAGGCTGGTCTCGAATTCCTGACCTCAAGTAATCCACTTGCCTTGGCTCCAAAAGTGCTGAGATTACAGTCGTGAGCCACCACACCTGGCCTATCTAACACCATGTTTGTATTCAATGACTGTCTTCGCTTCATCTCCCTGCTACCCATATACCATTCCCACCCTCTGACCTGTGTATCGAATATCACATGTGAGAACATGCGATATTTGTCTTTTTGTGCCTGGCTTTGTTTCGCTTAACTGAATGATCTCCAGTTCCATCCATGTTGTTGAAAATAAGCTGGTTTTATTCCTTTTTATGGCCAAATAGTATTTCACTATATATTTTCATTATCCATTTTTCCCTTGATGGACACTTAGGTAGATTCTGTATTTTTTTTGCTATTGTGAATAGTGCTGCTATAAACATTGGGGAGCAGGTATCCCTTTGAACACTGATTTTCTTTCCTTTGAATAAATAACCAGTAGTAGAATTACTGGATTATATTGTACTTCTAGTTTTAGTTTTTAAAGAAATCTTTATACAGTTTTGCATAGCGGCTGCCTTAACTTACCTTCCTATCAACAGCGTATGAGGGTTCCTATTGCTTCACAGCCTTGCCAACATCTGTTACTTTTTTGTCTTTTTATAATGGTCATTATAATTAGGGTAAAATGATGACTCATTGTGGTTTTGCTTTGCATTTCCCTGATGATTAGTGTGTTGAGCATTTTCTCATTTACCTACTGGCCATTTGTATATCTTCTTTGGAGAAATGTGTATTCATGTCCTTTGCCCACGTTTTTTCATTTACAAAATTATTTATTTGATATGCATATAATCAACATGTTGCCAGGGATTCTGCATTGGGATGGATCCTTTAACCAAGATCAGTAGAGCCAGAGTTCTGGATCAGCAATTCTAGTTCCTGTGATAGGCAGCAAAACATTGCAGACTACACCAAAAATGCAAGCTTGAAGCAAAGTTATTGAAAAGCAGTAATATACTCTTAAAGGCAGAGCGGGCTGATTTCTGTGAGTGAAACTGGCCCCTCTTTACAGAGCTTAGGGTGGTCTTATGACGTTTATGGAGAGGAATTGAGGCTTGGGCTCTGTTTGAGGGACAGGTTGATGTCGTTTTATTGGCAGTTTACGGTTATATAATTAAAGTTAAACTGCACATATTCTGTTCTCATCCATAATTCATTAAGAAAAACCCACTCAGCTGGGAAAAGCCACAGGTAAATTTTATTATAATGCTGTATAATTAGGATGGGGTTGCTGGGGGTTCTGGCCTGGATGGACTGGCCATGTGCCTCTTAAGGGATTTTTATCTTTGCCCCAGTTTTTCTTTCTCCAGAATGTGCTGGCCACAAACTTTACCACAAATCCATCTGTTAGGGTGGAGGTACGGTGGTTTGGGGCTGAATTTAGTTGGGCCAGGGTCTGTCTTAGTGACAGCCCTTTTGCTGCCTTCTCTCAGACCTCCCACCTGCTGACGTCTAACTACCTACCTAACAAAAGCATAAGCTTTAAAAGATCAAATGATCTCGAAGCACTCAGCACCATGTTAATACTCTTCTTCTGCAGGAATTAGTTTTGCTTGTATGTTTGTTTAGGAGACCGTTTCACAGGTGGGTGATTGATATTCTCTGCCATGTATAAAACAATGCATGGAATTAAGAATCCCAGCTTGTAAAAGGGCAGTATGGTCATCATTAGCGGGAAATTGTTCTCACAATACTGAGCAGAGAAGAATACTAAAATCGTGGCTATTATTATACTTAAGCATCTGAAATGCTTTCAATTTTAGCCAACAATGATATACATTTTTTGAACTTATAAAAAATTGCTTTGACTTACCTGTATTTTACTTTTTTTCTTTCCAACTTTCATTCTGGGTTCATGGGGTACGTGTATAAGTTTGCTACCTGGGTAAACTGCATGTCTTGGGGATTTAGTGTACAGATTATTTCATCACCCAGGTTATAAGCATTTTGCTTCATAGGTAATTTGTGTATCTTCATCCTCCTTTCACCTTTCACCCTTAAGTACACCCCAATATCTATTGTTCCTTTCTTTGTATCCATGTGTACTTAGTGTTTAGCTCCCATTTATAAGTGCGAAAATGCAGTATTTGATTTTCTGTTCCTGTGTTAATTTGATTAGGATGATGTCTCCAGTTCCATCCACTACTGCAAAGGAAATGATTTTATTCTTTTTTATGGCTGTGCAGTACTCCATATTGTATATGTACCACATTTTCATTATTCAGTCTGCCATTAATTGATATGTAGGTTGGTTCCTTGTCTTTTCTATTGTGAATAGTGCTATAGTGAACATATGTGTGTGTGGGACTTTATGGTAGAACAATTTTATTCCTTGGGTAGATAACCCTATATTGGAATTACTGGGTCAAATGGTACATCTGTTTTAAGTTCTTTGAGAAATCTTTAAACTGTTTCCCACAGTGGCTGAACTAATTGACATTCCCACCAACAGTGTCTAAATGTTCCCTTTTTTCTGCAATCTACCAATATCTGTTGATCTTTAACTATTTAATAATAGCCGTTCTGACCATTGTGAGGTGGTGTCTCATAGTGATCTTGATTTGTATTTCTCTACTGATTACTGATGCTGAGATTTTCTCATATGCGTGTTGACTACATGCATGTCTTCCTTTGAAAAGCGTCTGTGTCTTTTATCTACTTTTTTTGTATCTCTGTGTGTGTGTGTGTGTGTGTGTGTGTGTGTGTGTGTGTGTGTGTGTTTACTGTTGACTTGTTTGAGTTCCTTGTATATTCTGGATATCAGTCCACTGTCAGATGAATAGTTTGCCAATATTTTCTCACGTTCAACACATTTTCTCTTCACTCCATTGTTTCCTCCTGCTGTGCAGAATATTCTTAGTTTACTATAGTCCCCTTTTAGTAGTTTTGTTTTTGTTGTATGTTCTTTTCAGGTCTTAGACATAAAATTTTCCCAGACCAGTGTCCCCTATGTTTTATTCTAGTATTGTTATATTTTCAGGTCTTATGTTTAATTATTTAATCCATCTAGTTTTGGTTTTTGTGTATGATATGATATAGGGGTCCAGTTTCATTCTGCTGCATATAAGTCTTCTAATTTTTAAACACTATTTTTTGAATAGGGTTTCCTTCCTTCAATGTATATTCCTGGTGCCTTTGTCAAAAATCAATTGGCTATAAACATGTGAATTTATGTCTACGACCTCTATTCTGTTCTGTTGTTCTATTATGTCTGTTTTTATGTCAATACCATGTTGTTTTGTTTACTACAGCTTTCTTATACATTTTGAGGTCAAGCAATATGCTGTTTCCAATATATTTTCTTAATGAGTCCCTGCAGTTGAGACAAATACCATCTCTAACCTTCTACCCCTGATGCAGACACACACAGACACACATAAACATTCTATGGTCTGAGCATATGTGACCTTTTTGGTTAAATCTCATTGAACTCTTTTTATACTACATTTATATATCAATGAATTTGCCCACACTGTCAACTCTGGAATACTCTTTCCTGCAATTTTCCCTGATAATGCCTTCTTAGTTTGAGATTTTGTTTTAATTCCTATTGAAGTATGCTTACATGTTGAAGACTATGCACTATTTCCTCTTACTAAATAATGAATAGCAAAACATATAATTTTCTATAGGTTATTTTTGTGATAGTCCTAGGAAGTATAGTAGTAAAAGCATTTCAAAATTATATTTAAAAATATGTAAGTGTTTTTAAAAATTATTTAGGATATGTAATCTTAGGGAAATTTCTTAACTTTCTGAATATCTGTGTACTCATTTTAAGTGCTAAAATATAGAAGAGCAAATTAGCAATAATTAAAAAAAATTACTTAAAATCAATACAGATGCTTTCATAATTGGCAAATACATTAATTAAAATATTATAGCATTATTTATTTCTTATACTACTCTAAAAGTTCACGGAATGTAAGGAATATGTTTTTTGGGCAAGTCATAAAATAAATAGTTTAATAAAGTAAGTGCTTTAATTGGAATCACAAAATTATTTTAATAATTAACAATTTCAAGCTGGATGTGGCCACCCACATCTGTAATTCTAGCAGTTTGGGAGGCCACGGCAGGATTGCTTGAGGCCTACAGTCAAAACCAGCTTGAGCAACATGGCAAAAACTCATATCTAAAAAATACAAAAAAAATTTAGCTGGGCATGGTGGCACGTGGCTATAGTCCCAGTTACTCTGGAAGGTGAGATGGGAGCCTGGGGAGGTAGAGACTGCAATGAGCCGAGATCATGCCACTGCCCTCCAGCCAGGGTGACAGAGGGAGACCCTGTCTCAAAAAAAAAAAAAAAAATATATATATATATATATATACACATATATATATATATGTATTGTATATGTATATATATATATATACACACATATATATATACACATATATATATGTATATATAAATATAAACAATTTCAGTAAACAGATATCTTTAAAATAAATCTAATTATACTATTTATGAAAATTTGATTCTACCAGTAAAAATACCTATATTACTTCAAAATGAATTAACATTTCATGTTACGAAATAATCAAATTTTTTTATTTGTTGTTTATAACAACTTACTCTACACCCTGGAAAATAATCAGTTATCACTGCATTGTAACACTATGGCTCATAAACACTTACTGTTGTCCCATTCATTTAAGAAACCTACAGTTTTTTATATGCATCAACTTAAGTAAACCCCAAGTTGAAACTTTTGGACTACTGATCACTTCTTAAATAACCAGCATACATACAATGAACCATTCTAAATACCTTAAGGTATACAGTGTATTCATTTTTATTTAATTCATGCATAGCATTATTCTAGAATGTGAATTCTAATTAGAAGAAACACAAATAATGCTTTGCCACTATGGATTATGAAGTAGTTTTGTTAAATGTGGCCAATGTAATGCTTATTCACATTTTATACAAAAGTTTAAAGAAAGGTAATTTAGAGTCAAGAGCATAATTTATATTTGCTACCAATCTTTTAACTCCTTTAAGTCAAATTTAACAGAAGTCTCTCTTTGAAAACATTTTGTATATTTAAAAGAATCACTTTTGTACAATCTAACAAATATGAAGAACGTTTTTTGGAAAACGACCAAAGTCTTTGTCCTGATTCCTACTCAAACACTAACAAGAGGAACAGTCTATAGTATATATTCATATTCTAGTGGATACCTGATTGTAATATCTGCCAAAATCCCTGCCGAAATGAGATCTTGTGAGGCCTCAAGGATGCTAATTATTTGTTTTTGTTATATTTGCATAATAGAAGCTATAATTTTGTATTCAATTGAATTGCTAAGAAATATGAAGACTCAAACAAAGCTATGTAATTATGATTCATACACACAAAAGTCTTATTACTAAAAAGGTACTAATGATATCTTTTTGAGCACAGTTTCACTCCTTAAAACGTTGCCTTGAATTCTTGAAACTATGTATTCGTTATGACTAGTCACAACTTAGTGTTTAGCTAGTTAATGTTGCATAATGATACCAGAGGTATCATACAGGAAATAAACTGACCTTTCCCATGAGTGTACTGAAAATATAACACGTATGTCAATCAATTTTAATGATCCATGTAATCTTGTATTCCATATCTCATCATCACTAAAGCTTTTTTATATTGTTTTATGAACCCTAAGCTAAACAATCCTCCGTGTGCATTGCCTGTAGTAATCTCTCTACTTCACAAAGCCAGTACTAATGTGCATTAACAATAGTCCGAGATGGATGACAAATTCCATTATTAAATGAAATACTTCTAGTTCAGGGTCCTTCTTTGCCTAATAAGATTGAGTTTTTACAACAAGGATCCATTTCTGGCCGTCAATGGTATGTTCATGACAATGGTTTCTTTATTTTCTCAAATTAAAACTGTTTAGTATCTTTTGATTCATATCAAATAGATATCCATTAATTTATTAACTGCAATTTAATCACAATAATTATGTTTTGGCTAAGCAAAAAGAACAAAGTTGGAGATGTCATGCTACCCAACTTAAAATTATACTACAGGGCTACAATAACAAATTAGCATGGTGCTGGTACAAAAACAGTTATATGGACCAATGGAACAGAATAGAGAGCCCAGAAATAAGGCTGCATCCATACGACTATGTAATCTTCAATAAACCTGACAAAAGCAAGCAATAGAGAAAAGAACCCCTATTCAATAAATCGTATGGAATAATAGGCTAGCTATATACAAAAGATTGAAACTGGATCCCTTCTTTACACCGTATACAAAAATTTACTCAAGGTAGATTAAAGAATTAAATATAAAACTAAAAGTTATATAATCCCCAGAAGAAAACCTAGGCAATACCATTCTAGACATAGAAATTTGGACAAATATTTTATGACATAGACCAAAAGCAATTGTAACAAAAGCAAAAATTTGCAAATGAGATCTAATTAAACTAAAAAGCTTCTGCAGAGCAATGGAAACTATCAATAGAGTGACAGAATTAGAGAAAATTTTGGCAAACTATGCAGCTGAAAAAGATCTAATATGCAGCATCTATAAGCAACTTAAATCTACAAAAAGAAAAAAAACAACCACCCCAATGAAAAGTGGACAAAGGACATGAACTGACACTTTTCATAAGAAGGCATACATTCAGCCAACATTTATAAGAAAAAAAGCTCAACATCACTGATCATTAGAGAAATGCAAATCAAAACCATAATAAAATAACATCTCACACCAGTCAGAATGGCTATTATTAAAAAGTCCACAAATAATCTATGCTGGCGAGGTTGTGGAGAAAAAGGAATGCTTATACACTATTGGAGGGAGTATAAATTACTGCTACCATTGTGGAAGACACTGTGGTTGTCTCCTCAAAGACCTAAAAACAGAAATACCATTTGACCCAGCAACCCCATTACTGGGTATCCACCCAAAGGAATATACATTGTTCTGTTGTAAAGACACATGCATGCATATGTTCATTGCAGCACAATTCACAATAGCAAAGACATGGACACAGCCTAAATGCCCATCAATGGAAGACTGGATAAAGAAAATGTGGTACATATGCACAATGAAATACTATGCAGCCATAAAAAAGAATGAGATCATGTTTTTTGCAGGAAGATGGCAGGAGATGGAAGTCATTGTCGTTAGCCAACTAATGCAGAAACAGAACATCAAATACTGCAGGATTTACCTTATAAGTGGGAGCTAAATGATGGGAACACATGGACACATAGAGGGGAGCAACACACACTGGGTCTACTTGAGGGGGGAGGTTGTGAAAAGGGAGAGGGAGGGTCAGGGATAATAAGTAATGAATCATAGGCTCATTTCCTGAGTGACAAAACAATCTGTATAAAAATCCCCCAGGATACAAGTTGACCTAAATAACAAACTGGCACATGTAGCCATGAACATAAAAGTTAAATAAAAATAAATTATAGCAATTCTATTTTGCTAAAAGTTTCTTACATTGGTCTGTATTTATCCATTAAATGTTGTTTTTTGAAGTCCTTTATGCCATTTTTTATGGTTTTATTTCAATAGGATGTGTACTTTTTGATATTTTGCTACAAAATATAAGGTCGATTCTCTATTAATATATAGAAATAAAATAGTGTAAACTTATCTAACCGTCTTCTGACAAAAACATTTTATTTTAGAACACCTCAGAAATATTTCTGTTTTTGTCCTGATTGATAATAAAGTAGGAAAAATGGAGAGTAAGTAGCATGAGATTTAACATCGTTATGTTCACTAGCTCCTTGTCATTAAATATACACACGTGTATGCTTCATTTTATATTACTATCTTTAAAAACTGTGCTTTTCTTTTTTTTTTTTTTTTTTTTTTT
>NW_016107503.1:1976532-1983613 GCF_001604975.1 Cebus imitator
TTTTTCCCATTTATTTATTTTATTGTATTTTAGGTTTTGGGGTACATGTGAAGAACATGCAAAATTGTTGCATAGGAACACACCTGGCAGTGTGATTTGCTGCATGTTAACTTTAGGAAATACCCCAGCCATATTGTTTATTATTCGTTTGCATAGAAATACTTTTAAAGATGGTTGTCCCTTAAATATATTCAGATACTTGTCTAGTGATCTATTCTTACATATCCTAACATACTCACAGTGAACGTATCCAGTATTATTGATGCTTTGCCTCTTACACTCTCAGCCTACATCTCAGTTCACCTGCACTGTCTACAGACAGCTTCTAGGCATGGATGGATTCCACACCTCTGTTTCTTTGCTGAAGGCTTTCTTCAGCAGTTAATGCCCTCAAGTTCGCTCTCAAGAAAAAATGAAGGGTAGGAATATAAGGATAAATATCATGGACTTTAGGTTCCACAATGGGATAATTATGAGACACGCTCCACATAATGGACCATAGCAGGATTCAGTCTAGTGATCTACAACATTAACTTGCTCATTTATATCATGTCTCTATGCATTCCTTCTTCCTGGTTTGATGTTTCCTCACCTATGCTTCCTGGAGTCAGCTCTCAAATTAACTAACTATACCTAAAACCCTACCACAGGGTTACCTTCTGGTGGAAACCAAGCTAAGACAGTCAAAATACAAAAAATTGTCTTGCGAACACATATCCTCCTGTTAATGTGGATTTAATACAATGATTTGTCAGATTCCTTGCTTGTTCAAAGACAGTAATTTGGTAAGTCAGTTTATTAACTGAAGAACCATATTAACTTCAAGTTTTTTCTTTTGGGACATAATTGGCATAATTTTAAAAATTAGTTCTTTTAAACCATAAAGATTTCAGTAAATCATTTGAAGGAGAAAATACAATTTCATATAAGCTTTCAATCATATTTTGTTGGCTATGTTTCATTATCATTTTGTTTTATATATGTTTTTGATAACCAGGTAATTTGGACCCATTTAAACTTTAAACACATTTACATGATGGCTATTGTGGTGCCCACAATTAAGCCCTGTGAATCATGGAAAAATTATTTTAATACCTGCTCCAAAAGAGTTACCAGTTTATGAACAGGCACAGGGTTACAAACATCACACTGTAGTGTAAAATTAGAATCATTTACAAATTCCAATATTGTTAAAGTATGATTTCCTGTTGAATTTTGAAGGACTGATGCAATTTATCAGGGCTATGTGGAGAAGAATATTTAAGATAACGATGCAAAATGTTTAATCCATAAAACTTTTTTAACATCTTAAATTTCAAATTATTTTTTCTCTGCTTTTTAAATACCTCATGTTTGTTTACAGTCAATTCTTTCTTATACTGTTATCATCTAAATTATATTGTAATTTTTGAGTTTGGGGTACCACATTAATTTTTCCTAAGCTTACTCATAGTTTAAAATTTTTGTGGAATTTAAATTTTATTATAGTAAGCTTTAATTTTCTGTCTTCTCTAGATTTCCCAACCTACTCTAAGTTGCTATAATTTGAAAATTTATTAAAACCATTTAAATTCTATTCCATCAACACTGTTTAAGTCAGTTTTCACACTGCTACAAAAATACCACCAAGACTAGGTAATTTGAAAAGAAAAGAGGTTGGCTCACAGTTTCACATGGCTGGGGAGGGCTCAGGAAATTTACAAGCATGGTAAAAGGAAAAGTAGGCATGTCTTACATGGCTGCAGGCAAGAGAGAGAATGCATGTGTAGGAGGAACTGTCAAGCACTTACAAAACCATCAAATCTTGTGAGAACTCAGTATCACTGAGTAGCCTGCAGGAAACCACCCCCATGATCGTATCACCTTCCACCAGTTTCCGCTCTGGACATGGGAGATTATGGGGATTACTACATTGTTAAGTTTCTCTTTCTATGAAGGGAATAACCAAGGCATTTAGATATTTTCTTAAAAAGAAATCAGATAAATGTGGGGTACAACATCCAGGTTTTAAGATAGATTCATTAATAAGTATTGTGTGACCATGACTTCAAAGAATTCCTGTGAATTTCAGTTTTCTGTTAAAAAAAAATGGACACAATGACTTTGCAGTTCTTAATATATATCGTCTCATCAAGCAGTCATTGTCAATACTCTATACTTGTAGTCACCACGCAGACTATTAGAGTGTAGACTTGTAAACTACAGACTTGTAGTCTGGTGCTGATAGCCTGAATTCATTTCAAAAACTACCTCAAAGCAAAACTTAGCAGAGAATGAAAATAAAATTTACAATTCTATAAAACCTGAAGGGTTCTAAAGACAACCACAGTATTTTAACCTGTAGGAAGTATGCACTTTGACTAAAACAAACATTAAAGTTAATGAACTAATGTCAGTATTCACTCTATGGTAAAACACAATGACGCTACCCTGGCTGAGAAAGTGATGGACAGGGCGCATTATCATAATGTTCATTTTGATGCTAAACTTTCAGTTTAGGTTTTTAAATCAGGTCAGAGACGATTTATGCACACCCATGTTTATCTATTCTGTCAATCATTTCCTCTCCATTTTAATGCGTGGCATCCAGCATTTAATCGAGTTTCTAAAAGGGACTAATTAATCATGAAATACGTTTTAGCTAGGTTTTCAGGTTTAAGCTCATTTATGCAATATCTACTTGAAAGCCAAAGATTACACCTGACTGGAAAATGAACCATGCTATTATCTCACTAGATAGAATTATGCAGTAATAGTCATTCTTTTGAAACAGCATGGATTCCTTCAAACATAAGTTCGTAATTAAGACTGGGTTCTGCTTTGCATGGAAATTGTGAAAGATACTTTAGTGCTTCTATCTTCAAAAAGTTACCCAGCTCTAAAGTTTAGAATTAAAAATATTTTATTTAGAAAGATTATATTTTTATTAAAGTACATGGTACTGATATAATTGAGGATATGTTTTTAAATGAATTCTGAATTAATAATAGATTTTAGCCCATTCTTTCCCACTAGATGATCTAGCTGTATTTACCTTGCAATTGTGTATGTGAAGGGGTGAGGATAGGGGATTTTCCTTGTTCCTTTGCATTAGCTGAAGAGTATGGATACAAATCTGAAGGTGATAGAATTTATTAGCTCATTAGCTTACGGGTTATATGGAAAATGCTAAATTGCAAGACTCAGTCCTCATCCTCTTCTTGTGTTCATTTATCAAAAAGAAGAGAAGGGGAATTTTAGGGACTCCAAGTTTTAAATTAAGACATTTTCTTTGTTGTTATTTGAAAATTAATTATTTTTAAATTAGTAATTCATATCCAATAAAGTAAACTTAAAAAATACTCAAAATGAAAAAAAAAATAGAGAAAAGAAAAAGCAAAAATTAACTATGTGCCCAGCAGCCAGAATTGGCTATTATTATTGTGTTAAATGTCTTATCACTATTTTCCATGATTTATCCTGGAAATTTATTTGTTGATTTATTATAAACATATAATATTGAACATTATAATGAACATATAACATATAACATTTATTTGTACATGTAATATGAATATATTATGAACATATGAGCAGATGATATTATTCTGTTGGTGGTATTTTATAGTCTGTTATTATTTACCATCAATATATGCCAACTCCTTAAGACATTTTCTTAAGATGATTTTAATGGCTGCAAGTTATTCCATAAAAGAGATATTAAAATTTTACTTAAGGTTTCTACCATATATATTTAGAAATTTTCTTATTCTCTACTTTAATAATTGAGATAAGCTACATCCTTCTGCATTCAACTTTAATGTTTATGATGAAACCTTTAGGTCCATATTTAAATGAAATATTACTGGGTCAAAGAACATAAACATATTTGATGATTTTGATATGTATTTCCATTTCTGCTTAAAACATATTTTGTCTCACCTTTGACATCCTATTTTATGTTTTTAATTGGTAGGAGACATCTATGACATAAGTTATGTATCACCACACCTTCTTCTAAGAACTTCAGTCTTCCTTGCCTCTCAATAAAATGACTATCCAAGGGCCAGTGATATTCTGAAAATTAACCCATTTTATTACTGTAGCTTCGTAATATACTTTGGAATTGGGAAATGTGTTGCTTCCAGCTTGTTCTTCTTTCTCAAATTTGGCTTGGCCATCTATGGTCTTTTATACTATATGAAACATACAATTGTTTTTCCTATATATTTCTTTAAGAGTACCTTTAGGATTTTGACAGAGACTGCTTCAATCTGTAGATCACTTTGGATAAAATAGTAAGTCTTCTAATTATAGAGACAGGATGTCTCTTCACTTGTGTCTTCTTTAATTTCTTGCAACAATATTTTGTAGTTTTCAGCATACAAGTCTTTTTTCTCCCTACTTGTCTATTTCTAAGTATTTAATTCTTTGTGTTACTATGATAAATGGGATTGTTTTCCAATTTTGTTCATTGTTTTCCTATTTTTTCATTATTATTAGTATATAAAAACGCAACATGTTTTTTATGTTGAAATCAGGATCTCAAGGAGATACTGGCAATCTCATGTTCATTACAGAACTATTCACAATATCCAACATGTACAAACAAACTTAACGTCCATCAACAGAAAAACACGTAAATAAAATGTGGTAAATATGTACAATGGAATATTACCGAACCACAAAAAAGGTAGAAAATTCTGAAATATAGCAATACAGATGAACCTACGAACATTATGCTAAATGAAATAAGCCAGTCACACAAAGATAAACACTGCATGATTCCAGTGATATGAGGTCTCCAAACAGTAAAATTTGTAGAATCAAAGTGGAGTAGTGGTTGCCAGGGGCTGGGGGAATAAGCAGTTACTAATCGATGGTCATAAAGTTTCAGTTAACCATGATGAATAACTTGTAGAAATCTGCTGTACAACTTTGTACCTATAGTCAACAATATTGTAATACACACTTAAAATTTGTTAAGAAGGTAGATCTCATGTTGTGCTCTTCTCACAATATATATTTTTTAAAAAACGAGTTAACCTAGATTGGATCAATAGACTCTTAGCTACATTGTATTCCCCAGTGCTTCTCTTTGAGTTGACTCACAAAAAAAGTGGATAATTGAACTTATTTTATTAGGCTCTGGAGAACATTGAAAGGCTGATCAAAGAAGTCACTCTAATGTCAGCAAGCTAAATTCACACGTGAGTTCCACAGAAATCCACTGTTCAAAAATGTACTGTGCTAATCTATATTATGTCTGTCCAAAGAAAAAAGTACAGAATGTAAGAAGAAAAACAAAAATTTTAAAAGATTAAAATGTTAGTAAATTTACATGAATAATAAAACATTGATAACTAGGTTTCTGGAGGTTGAAACAACATAAAATTAAAATAAAAAACCATACTAGAGTTAAATTACTCAGCGTATACTTTCTTGGAGTAGTCGAGTGACATTAATTAAATTTGGGGATTAAGTGAACACCTTTAAATTTATTATAGCCATTAAACATGAGAGGAATGTAATGAGTGCCTGCTTCTGCTTGAAATGCACTTTCCCCACATCTTCACATGACTTATTCTCTCTTACATACCTTGACATATGTCCTGGCCATTCTAACTTTAAATAATCAACCATTTGCATACTTTCTTTCTTTTCGTAGAACTTACTAACACCTGAAATTATAACACATATTCAGTAGTCTCCTTGTGTTAGTCTCCTTTGGAAATATTAGCTCCAGGAGAGGGATTGTGCACTATATATTTTCTCAGTGCTTACAGTGCTGCAGGGCAGATAACAAATACTGCGTACAAGTTTGCTGATTGAGTCAAAGAATGGACACATGGATATATCAAAAGTGTTTTTTCCTCATGTTGATATTTTATCATTCATCTCTGGTTTCTTAGGTATTTTCTTTTGTTCACCTTTGTAATTTATAACACAGATCAATTCTGCAGCATTAATTTCATTGAAGGCTTTTTCCCTCGAGTTTGCAATATCAACATCTATTTTTCTTGACTTTTATTGTAAGTTCTGTCAGTTGACTATTGTAAACCTAATTTTTTTGTTTGGCCATATCCAGTATCACAAAATCAATTCTCCCCTTTTTCCTTCTATTGAGTACTTGAGATATTTTGGCCTAATATATTTTTCTTCTATTTCCTGGAATAAATATTGTAAATAATTTTTTCACAAATATGTTGAATAATACAATATTTTAACTTGGATTTTCAGAGAATCAATGATGTTTTGTAAGCTGGTGTTTTGTGGATCTCTTTCTCCTTTCTTAATGTAATATACAGTAATGTTATATATTAAAAACACATTATAAATGTAGATTCCGTACATTTATTATTTGATTATATTTATTTCTAGTGTTGCATAGTTATGCCTGAAATTGCTGTTTGATATGGAAAGAAACACACTACTCTTAAACATAAGAAGAGGCCATATTTATTGATATGAATATACTCATTTATACTCAGAAAACACTGAAAGTCGCTATAATTTCATATTATTTGAACAAATGCCTCTTATTAAGGAAAAATTAATAAAGCTATAAATTTGAAGTAGACATGATTACTCACAAAAAAAGTTTTATACTGAAGTTTGATGACTTTTCTTTAAAAAATCATTCATTAAGTAATCTTTTCTAAATAGTTTCAGAAGGTAAACTTGATCATTTTAACTTAATGAAAACAACCCATCACAATAGATGGTTTTTCTGGCGCTTCCCTATCTTTGGAAAACTAGTACTATGGTTGAAAGTTTTGAATATCATAAATTTTTATGTCCATGTCAGAATCCAGACTTTTATATGTAATTTTCTTTTTTTTTTTTCAGTCAGGATGCTAGCAAATTATGCAGGCTGCACCAGTGTGATGTATCCATGCACAACACACATGAGGAAAAGGGCTGGCATTAAACTCATTTTATCAGTGAAGGTGAAGGCATCTGACTTTCAGGAGATACTGTTTATGAAGTCAATTTCTCAGTGCATTGGTATAATTACTGGGCATTAAATTATTTTTCTGTTGATGGGGAAAATGTGATAACAAAAATTTCCTAAGGCCGTTTCATTTTCTTTTTTCTTATT
>NW_016107503.1:1983649-1985876 GCF_001604975.1 Cebus imitator
CAGACAGAGTCTCAATCTGCAGGGTGCTCTTGGATCACTGCAACATCCACCTCCTGGGTTCATGCAATACACCCGCCTTAGCCCCCCAAGTAGCTGGAATTACAGGTGCACACCACCATGCTCGGCTAAATTTTGTATTATTAGTAGAGATGGGGGTTCACCATGTAGGCCAGGACGATCTTTAACTCCCGCCCGAAGTGATCTGCCTGCCTAGGCTTCCCAAAGTGCTGGGATTATAGGCGTTAGCTACCACGCCTAGCCTCCTAAGGCCACTTTTACTGAGGATTTTAGAAATTGTCTCTAGAACTTTAACCTGGAATTTGGTTCTCTTGTCTTTATAATTCTCTGAGACACTCATTATTTTTTCAGCAGAAGTCTAAAATCTAATGTTCCTCTTTTCTTAAATGCTTCTCTATTTGGAGATACTTTATTCTCTCAAATAGGTCTGACTAGTGCCTAGTTATATTTATGATTACTTCACAAATACTAGTAGGGAAATATAATTCTCATTGTTTAATTTCTTCTGGTAATACTTCAGGGCAGCATAAAATTGAATGCATAATAGTTTTATTCCTAAAAAAGGAATTGGGGAGATAAATATGAACATAATGATTTGAAAATATTTCCAGTGGTAGCATTTGTAAATGACTAATCAGAGACACAAGCTGAAACGGAAGTTATCACAGTCATCTTTAGAATCATATTCTTCTGTTTATTTGTTTCTTTCCTTCCCAGTTAATATGATATATATATATATATATATATATATATATATATATAATACATTTGTGTATATATGTAAGTATATATTTTACACACACACATAGGTGCGTGTGTATTTAACTTTGTGTCCCACTTGTACACTGGGTATTATGTTGGTTATATTGTGATCATGCCAATGTTTCTTATGTGAATTAAAACAAATCTGTTTTAGAACCTTCTTCAGAGCCTTTAACTGCAGGCAGTCCTGTAATCCCAATTGAATAATTCAACATACCAGGTATTTCCAGATGTTATAAATCTTTGATATAAAATAGTTTATGGGGCAAAAGGCTGAGAGATTCTGTCAAGGCTAGCTGTGTTCTGTCTCTCACTCTGAAGATTCCAAAAATATCAAAGCTAGCTCTGAACAACTGTGAACCATAGTAATTTCTCTAGGAAAAAGAATAAAGCCATTTACTTTCGATTTGCAACCCAGGGAACTGCACTTCTCTTGAAATAGTGGCACATGACACTATAGTGGGAGACTGTGGAAGACTTGAGAAAAACCGAGGAATAACATCAACAAGTCCAGGGTGAAAACAAATAAACACGAGCATTTTCAGTAAAATTCAAAACGTTACAACTAGATCAAGAAAGTGATTTAAATTGAATTTTAACATCAAAAAATCTGAAGTAAATAAACCAAATTTCTAATTTATGATTAAAATGATAGTTTGTTCATTAAACAAAATCACATTAACAAAGAGAAGTACGTCATATTTGTACTTCTCTGTAAAATAAGTATTTTCATCTAAATCGGGTGCAGTGAGATTAAGCCCCATAGACAAAGTCCTTGCAATGATCTTCTCTGACTCTTAGCAGTGACAATTCACTTAAGATGACAGGATACTAAGATTAATGACAGCAGCAGAAAAGGTGTGATCACCTATTAAACAACTATTTTTATCTTTTTTGCTATAACAAACTTTCTTTTTGTTTTCCATGCTTTTCAATAATTTTCACTTGTTTTATTTCTTTATTTAATAATCACATAGCTCAAGGTTGTTTCTTAGTAGTGACACCTAATCTTTTAAAATATTTTCATGTGTAATGTTCCATCAAATATCATAATCTACTTAATTCTTTTACTTGTAGTCAATATTTAAGTTATTATTACCATGAATATGATGATAAACTCCAGAATATTTTTAACACTTTTAGTATCATTGTCTCCAGTTAGAGTCTAGAAGTTAAATAAATTATTCTACTAATAAGAAATACACATTTTTAAAAGCTTATATTGTTAGATTTCCAGAGAGTAAAGGTGCACTGAACATGAAGCCAATTTGGTATTCTGTCCATAGGTGTTTTCGTTGTGAAAATTTTATATCAATGAGGTTAGTCTTAATACCTCAGATTATATATTGACTATTCTGACCTTTATACAATTATTATCGGTCCCCAGAACATCTCCAGCTCAAACATATGGATTTTTTATTGGCACCCAAAACAAAACAACACAAAA
>NW_016107503.1:1986206-2037893 GCF_001604975.1 Cebus imitator
TTTTTTTTTTTTTTAACCAATCTTTAATTCTCACAAAAGACCAGAGGAGTTTTATAGTTGTGTTCATTTTTAGAACATATAATTTATGATCAATGAGACTAAAAGAATTGTATAAAATACCATTCCTGGCAAATGTCAAAGCTGGGATTTTTATCCAGTTAATTGTGAAGACTTAGCTTTACTTTGTCTTCATCATAACATGCTGACTATGCATTTCTCAAAGTCCAGATTCTTGATCAACCTTATAGATGTATCTTCCTTACATCTCTCTTTTAACTATATAATAATTTTCATGCACTGTTATGTGTAGGCTTAACTGTGATTCTGACACGCTCAGGATTCAAAATTTAGCTACATAACTTAATAGCTGTGTGACAATTGGCAAGTCATTCTAATCATATGATTGGATAGTTTACTTATCTAAAAATTGAGATGATGCTAGTATATTTACCTTACAGAATTGTTATGAGAACTAAATCCTTAGTATACGCAAAGTGCTTTGAAAAAATTCCAGACATGTAAATGCTTACTATGATAATTACATTTTATTATTACTTTCATCTTTCAGTTGCAATAGATCAGACATCCTTTCTCAGCTTCAAATACTTCTGAGTGAATCTGCTATCTATAGAACAAACAAAATCTCTATCTTCATCTTTTTAAACAGAAATGGAATACAAGTTGACAAACTTAAAAATAAATTAAACTTTCTGAAAGCTGTAAAGCTGAAAGCAATTCCTAGCTATTCCCGCCTAGTCTTGAAAATAATGTCAGTTTTTCCTCTTTTTAGGAGTGAGAGTTGGCAAAATGGATAGCCAGCCTGGGGAAAATTAGGCCTTGACCCCTAAAAACATTAGTAATATCAGGAAAAGTTTAGAGAATTTGATACTTTGTTTTCTAAATGTGCCCCTCCCACTCTTGAAAATACTAGCTGTTTCTGAATATTTGATTTTTTAAAAGGGTTCTGTATTTCCAAGGGTTTTATATTTGATATCTGAAATTTAAAACTTGAAGTCTAAAACCAAATAATAAAACCAAAATAATTCCAGATAGCAAGTAATCGCAGGCATGTTTTAGATAAATAAGCTCTAATGTAAACTATCAGAATTCATACTTATTAATATCCATAAAAAGCAAATTCATATTAAATAAAAAAGCCAACTAGCATATGAATGAGTATTTAAATAGTGGAAGTGAGAAGAGGAGGAGGAGAAAAAAAAGAGTTGTGAGGAAACCTCCTTAAGTCAATTTTAAATATTACAAAATATGATTCACTTCTATGTAACTTTTAAGAGAGTCTCATTTCATAAATAATTTTTCAGTAGAACTATCTCACAAAGTTTAATACTACTGGGTGAATTTCTTATTATTCTTTTGCTATGAGGCACACCTGCAACATCAAGATCTGAATCTAGGTCTCAATCCTTTAGAAACGAACACTTTTTAAACAAAATATATTGTGCAACACATTCTTTACTAATTAAAGGATAACATAATCTACTAATAAAGTACCCACCCATGTATCCACAGTGGATACATTCCAAGACCTCCCCAGTGAATGTTTAAAACCACAGACAGTACCAAACAATATACATACTGTTTTTCCCTATGCATAGATACCTATAATAAAGTTTAATTTATAAATTAGGCACAGTAAGAAATTAACAACAATAACTAAAAATAAAATAAATTATAAAAATATACTATAAGAAAAGTTATGTGAATGTGGTCTCTCTGTCCCTCTCTAAAAATACTGTAATATTCTCAGACTGTGGTTGACTGTGGAAAGCAAAATGTTGAATAAGGTGATACCACTATACAGATGTTTAAATGTATATCTTATATATAGGTATATGCATATGCAAATAATACTTGATATATAAAGAAAAGCAAAGAAAATTAATTTCAGTAAAATTATATATACCTCACCATGTAACTGCTGAAGCACATTAAAAATAAAAACATAATGACAGATTCATAATCTACATGTGGAATCACCTTAAAAATACAAAATCCAAATGCACATTCTTATCGATATATGATATTAGTAAATCACAAGTACATCTACCACTGTTGATGAACATTTCTGATATTGTAAACAACTCTTGGTAAAATCTAAACACAAAAATTGCACGCTTTCCCTGGGTTTTACCTAATATTACTGTTGCTATTTTTAGTAAATCCTATAAAATTTACCAAATGGAATTAGTTCTATTTTCAAGTTCATATGAAATGATGGACCATAGGTAGAAAATAAGACTATCTCATAAATTGTAGGGAATCTAGCATTAATTGAATGTCAAGAAAATCACACCAGTTATTGTGGCAAACAATCTTCATTCCTCACCCAAAATAGAAAGTAGTTGAATCCAGCAGGCTAAGCAGTGTTGTTCTATGGGTCCCACTTTCACAGGAACTCACAGGATAAGACCCAATGGCTTGAAATTCCAGCCAGCTCCTGACAAAAGTGTTGCACCTACCTGGGATAGAATTGAGTTCCCGGGGAGGAGCAGGCCATTATCTCTGCTGTTTTCAGCTTGTGGGCTTAGGAAAATCCAAACTTCCTCTGGGCAGGATGGATCACTTGAGGTCAGGAGTTAGAGACCCAGTCTGACCAACAAGGTGAAACACTCTCCACTAAAAATACAAAATTAGCCAGTCACGGTGGCGGGTACACACCTGTAATCCTAGCTACTTGTGAGGCTGAGGCAGGAGAATTGCTTGAATCTGAGAGGCAGAGGTTGAAGTGAGCTGTAATGGCATCATTGCACTCCAATCTGGGCAACAGGAGCAAAAACTTCATCTCATAAAAAAAAATAAAAAAAATGGAATTTATAGCATGAAATTTGCACATCCAAAACCTAGGAATATCTCAAATTAACGACCTAACATTATAAGTAAAAGAACTAGAAATCAAGAGCAAACAAACCCAAAATCTAGAGTAAGATAATATATAACCAAAATTAGAGCTGAACTGAAGGCGACAGAGACATGAAAAACCATTCAAAAGATCAATGAATCTAGGAGCTTTTTTTTTAAAATAAAATAGACCACTTAGCTAGAGTAATAAAGAAGAAAAGAGAGAAGATTCAAATAAACACAATTAGAAATAAGAGAGATATTACCATTAACCCCACAGAAATACAAACATCCAATAGAGAATATTATAAACATCTCTATGCACATAAGCTAAAAAATCTAGAAGAAAATGATACAATTTTTGGACATATACATCCTCCCAAGACTGAGTCCCCCCTCAAAAAAAAGAAAAAAGAACTGAATCCCTGAACACACCAACAACAAACTCTGAAATTGAGGTAGTAATAAATAGCCTACCAAACCAAAAAAAACCAAAGACAGAAGGATTCACAGATGAATTCTACCATGTGTACAAAGAAGAGCTGTTACTTTCCTACTGAAATTATTTCAAAAAATTGAAAAGAAGGGACTCCTCCCTAACCCATTCTGTGAGACCAGCATCATCCTGATACTAAAACCTGACAGAGACATTATTAAAAAAAAGACAACTTTGGGCCAATATAGTTGACGAATATTGATGCAAAAGGCTTCAACAAAATACTGGCAAGCAGAATCCAGCAGCACATCAGAGGCTATGCCCTGTGATCAAGTAGGCTTTATTCCTGGGATGCAAGTTTGGCTTAACATATGCAAATCAATAAATGTGATTCATCACATAAACAGAACTAAAGACAAAAATGACATGATTAACTTAATAGATGCAGAAAATGCTTTTGATAAAATTTAACATCACTTCATATTAAAAACTCTCACTACACTAGATATTAAAGGAACATACCTTAAAATAATAAAACCATCTATGACAAATCCACAGCCAACATCATATGGAATGGGCAAAAGCTAGAAGCATTTCCTTTGAAAACCAGCACAAGACAACGATGGCCTCTCTCACCACTTCTATTCAACATGGTATTGGAAGTTATGGCCAGAGCAATGAGGCAAGAGGAATAAAAAAAGAGCATTCAATTAGAAAGAAAGGAAGTCAAACTATTTCAGTTTGATGATGACATAATCCTATATCTAGGAAACCTCATTATCTCAGGCCAAAAGCTTCTTAAGCTGACAAATAACTTCAGCAAAGTCTCAGGATACAAAATCAAAGTGCAAAAATCACTAGCATTCTTATATACCGATAACAGTCACTGAGAGCCAATCACAAATCCCATTCACAATTGTCATAAAAGGAATAAAATATTTAAGAACAGAGCTAACAAGGGAAGTGAAAGATCTCTATAAGAAGAATTGCAAACCACTACTCAATGAAATCAGAGATGACACAAATGGAAAACCTTTCCATGTCATGGATAGGAAGAATCAATGTTGTTAAAATGGCTATGCTGCCTAAAGCAATTTATGGATTCAATAGCATTCCCATTAAACTACCACTGGCATTCTTCACAGAACTGGAAAAATCTGTTTTAAAATTCATAGGGAATAAAAAAAAAGACTAAATAGCCAAGGCAATTTCTAAGCAATAAGAATAAAGCTGGAGGCATCATGCTACCAGACTTTAGATTATACTACAGAGCTACAGTATCCAAAACAGTTTGGTATTGGTACAAGAAAAGAAACATAAACTACTGAATCAGAATAGAAAACCCAGAAATGAGAAGCATAGAACTTTCTGATCTTCAACAAACCTGACAAAAATAAGCAATGGAAAAAAGACTACTATTCAATAAATGGTGCAGCAATAATTGGCTAGCCATATGCAGAAAATTGAAACTGGGATTTTTTCTTACACCATATACAAAAATTAATTCAAGATAGATTAAAGACTCAAATGTAAAAGACAAACTATAAAATCCCCAGAAGAAAACCTAGACAATATCGTGCAGGACATAGGTAAAGATTCATGACGAAGATGCCAAAAGCAATTGTAACAAAACTGAAAATTGACAAATGGGATCTAATTGCACTAAAGTGATTCTGCACAGCAAAAGAATCTAGCAAGAGAGTAAATAGGCAACCTACAGAATGGGAAAAAATTTTTGCAAACTATGCATCTGATAAAGGTCTAATATCCAGCATCTATAAAAAAAACTTACAGCAAGTTTACAAGAAGGAAATGAACAATCCCATTAAAAGTGAGCAAAGGACAGGAACAGATACTTCCCAAAAATACATATATGTGCCCACAAGCATATGAAAAAAGTCTCAACATCTCTAATAATCAGAGCAATGTAAATCAAAACCATAATGAGTTATCATCTTGCACCACTCAGAGTAGGTAAAGTCAAAAAACAACAGATGCTGGAAACATTGTGAAGCAAAAGGTTTACTTATACCTTGTTGTTTGTTGAGTGTATTAATTAGTTCAACCATAGTGGAAGACAGTGTGGCGATTCCTCAAAGACCTAAAAACGAAACACCATTCAACCCAGAAATTCCATTACTAGGTACATACCCAAAGAAATATAAATTGTTTTATTATAAAGATGCATGTACATATATATGTTAGCTGCAGTGCTAATCACAATGGCAAAGACATGGAATCGACCCAATGCCCATCAATGATAGATTGCATAAAAATAATGTGGTACGTGTACACCATGGAATATTATACAGTCCTGAAGCAGAATGAGATATGCCCTTTGCAGGGACATGGGTGGAGCTAGAGGTCATTATCTTTAGCAAACTAATGTAGGAACAGAAAACCAAATATTGTGTGTTCTTATTTATAAGTGGGAGATAAATAATGAAAACACATGAATACGTAGAGAGGAACAACATCCACTGGGGCCTATCAGAGGGTGGAGGGTAAGAGGAGAAAGAGAAGCAGAAAAAGTAGCTAATGAATACTAGACTTAATGCATGGGTGGTAAAATAATCTGTATAACCAACCTCCATGACACATAGTTACCTATGTAACAAACTTGCACATCCTGCACATATACCCCTGAACTTAAAATAAGTTTTAAAAGTTTTTATGGATAACGAAATAACTCAGAATATAGTTAACAAAATATTAAAGGACAAGAACAAAGTTTGAGGACTAGTGTTATCATATTTTAAAACATTCTAAACCCACAGTTACTATGACAGTGTGGTGTTGGCAAAAGAATAAACAAATAGATTGATGAAACAGAACAGGTGGTCCAGAAATCGAGCTATATAAATATAGTCAACTGATGTTTAATAAAAGAGCAAAGATAATACAATGGAGAAAAGGTAGTTTCTTAGATAAATAATCCTGAGAATAACTGAAAATCTACATTTAAAAAATGACTCTAGACACAGGTCTTACACACCACACAAATTTTGTAAATGAACTCAAAATGGATTGCAAATCTAAACATAAAACATGGAATTATAATACTCCTAAAAGATAACATAGGAGAAAGTCTTAATGACGTGGGGTTTGGTGACGGCTTTTCAGATACAACATCAAAGTCATGATCAATGAAAAAAAATAAGCTGGACTTCATTAAAATAAAAAAAAAATCTCTTCTGTGAAAGACACTGTTAAGTAAATGAATGGACCAGCCACAGGCTGAGAGTACATATTAATATTTATAAAAGGCATAACAGATAAAGGACTCCTATTCAAAACATACAAAAATCCTTTAAAACTCAACAATAAGAACATAAACAAACCTAGTAAAAAAAAAAATTAACTAAAGATCTTAACAGATGTCTCACCGAAGAAGACATTCAGGTGGCAAGTCAAATATATGAAAAGATGCTCCGCATTATATGACATAAGTAAAATGCAAATGAAATCAGCAATAAGATACCATTGCACATCCATTAGAATGACCAAATAAGATACCACTGCACATCTATTAGAATGGCTGAATAAGATACCACTGCACCTTTATTAGAATGGCCGAATAAGAGACCATTGCACATCTAATAGAATGACTGAATAAGATACCACTGCACATCTATTAGAATGACCGAATAAGAGAACATTGCACATCTAATAGAATGACCGAATAAGATATCACTGCACATCTATTTGAAGAGCCGAATAAGATACCACTGCACATCTATTAGAAGAGTCGAATAAGATACCACTGCACATCTATTAGAATGGCCAAATAAGATACCACTGCACATCTAATAGAATGACTGAATAAGATACCACTGCACCTCTATTAGAATGACCGAATAAGAGACCATTGCACATCTAACAGAATGACCAAATAAGATACCACTGCACATCTATTAGAATGACCGAATAAGAGACCATTGCACATCTAATAGAATGACCGAATAAGATACCACTGCACATCTATTAGAATGGCCGAATAAGATACCATTGCATATCTATTAGAATGGCCAAATTTCAAACAATTTCAACACCAAATGCTGCCCAGGATATGGTGCCATAGAAACTCTCATTCATTGGCAGTGGCAACGTGAAGTAATACAACTGCTTTGGAAGAAAGGTTGGCAGTTTCTTAAAAAACAAACACCCTCTAACTATTAAATTCAGAAATCACACTATTGGGTATTTAACCAAAGGTGCTGAAAACTTGTATCTACACAAAACCTGCACACAGATATTTAGAGCAGCTTTATTCATAAGTGGCAAATTTGGAAGAAACCAAGATGCCCTTCCATAGGTGAATTAAAAAATCAACAGCAGTACATCCAGAAAATGGAATATTATTCATTGCTAAAAATAATGTGCCATAGAGCCAGAAAAAGACATGGAGGAATCCTAAATGCATATTAGTGAGTGAGAGAAGCCAATCTGAACAGACTACATCCTATGTGATTCCAACTGTATGGCATTTCGGAAAAGGCAAAGCTATGGGGGCAGTATAAAGGTCAGTGGTTGACACGGGATGATCATATTATGTTATATTTATACTTAGTCTTGTGGGGTTGGGAGAATGATTAATAGGCAGAGCACAGAGAATGTTCAGGATAGTGAAAATATTCGGTATGAATATATAATTACAGATATATGTCATTTACATTTATCCAAACCGATAAAACGTACAACACGGAGAGTGAACCCTAATACAAACCATGCACTTTGGGTGATATTGAGGTGTGAATGTAGGTTGCTAATTGTAACAAATGTACTACTCTGATGGGGGATGTTGATATAGGAGAGGCTGTGCATATATGGGGGCAGTGGGTGTACAGAAATCTCTGTACCTCCTGCTCACTTTTGCTGTGACTACTTCCTGTATGATTCCTACATCCTACATGATGAAGCTGCTCTGGGCTGGGTGCAGTGACTCATGCCTGTAATGCCAGGACTTTGGGAGGCCAAGGTCGGCAGATCATGAGGTCGGGAGATCGAGACCATCCTGGCCAACATGATGAAACCCAGTCTCCACCAAAAATACAAAAATTAGCTGTGCATAGGGGCAAACACCTGTAGTACCAGCTATTTGGGAGGCTGAGGCAGGAGAATCACTTGAACGCGGGAGGTGGAGGATGCAGTGAGCTGAGATTGCGCCACTGCACTCCAGCAACAGAATGAGACTGCATCTCAAAATAAAACAACAACAAAAAACTGCCCTAAGAAATAAGGTCTACTAAAAATGCATGTTATGAGAACATATTCCTTGACCTAAAGAAACAGAATCCTAGGGTGAGTCCTAGGAGTTTTCATTTATATAAAGTTACTCAGGTGATTATTATACATGTTGAATTTTAGAAAATTCATTTTAAAAATAATTAAGTAGGGTGAGATCAACACAGAATCTTAGACTCACTAAATATTTTTACCCCAGGTGCTAAAGTGAATCAACAATTCTTTACAGTGAGACCTAGGAAAACACTTGAAAATAAATGAGAATATTGTCTTTAATGGGTAAAACCCATTTCATGAAATAATCCTTTTTTCCCCTAAAACAGCACTAAAATCTTATTAGTGCATAAAACAGATATGAACAAGTAGTGGGGCATAGGGTAGTTTTTATAAAGGTCTGAATTAAAATACATTTTGGGTGTTGACAACAAAACATCTCAAGTTTTTCTTTTTTTTTGTCATTCTTGTGCATATAGGCTAATTAGTAAAAGGAATAAATAGCAGAAATGTGATTTTAAAATGTATCTCTGTGGTTGTGCACAGTGGTTCATGCCTGTTATCCTAGTGTTTTGGGAGGCTGAGGTAGGAGGATTGCTTGAGCCCAAGAGTTTGAGACCAGCCTAGGCAACATAGTGAGACACCATCCCTAAAAAATTGACAAACACATGGTGGCATGTGTTGTTATCCCAGCCACTCAAGAGGCTGAGGTGGGGGGATTGCTTGAGCCCAGAAGTTCAAGACTGCAATGAGCCATGATTACAGACTGCTCTCCAGCCTGGGCAACAGAGGAAGACCCTGTCTCAAAAAAAATAAATAAAATAGAATCGATGTGAGTGAAATTGACCCTTTTTGAAATTTTATAAGTAACTACATTGCTGTTTTTGATGCATTATAAATGAACAATACATAATTGTTTATTCAGTTTACTCATTTCTTTAGGAAAATCTATTGATTTTACATTCTGTTCAATAATTGTACAAGAAAAAGTACTCAGAGAGAATACAAAATATGCAATTATAAGGAAGAGTCATAGTTGGGGAATCCAGACAACTTGGTAAGGATAGACAAGTGTGGATATCCAACGTGGAGGACAATTAAAAACAAAGGTCAATGGGATCCTGATCATAATGGATTCTGCATGTCATGCTGGGGTTGGAAATGTATCCTGAAAACGCTACAAAGGGATTGAGAAATTTAAATCTAGACTATAGCATAGTTGGGCCCGGCGTGGTGGCTCGCGCCTGTAATCCCAGCTGGGAGGCCGAGGTGGCTGGATCACAAGGTCAAGAGATCAAGACTATCCTGGTCAACACGGTGAAACCCCGTCTCTACTAAAAATACAAAAATTGGCTGGGCATGGTGGCGCACCTGTAGTTCCAACTACTAGGGAGGCTGAGGCAGGAGAATTGCTTGAACCCAGGTGGCGGAGGTTGTGGTGAGCCGAGATCGTGCCACTGCACTCCAGCTTGGGTAACAAGAGTGAAACTCCATCTCAAAAAAAAAAAAAAAAGTATAGCATAGTTGAATTATTTCAGAAATACAGCTAACAGCACTATGGAGGATGAAGAGGAGAGAGGAATTTCAATATAGGAAGAAAAAAAAACACACCTTTTTTTCCCCGTAGATGATTTTAGTAAATGAAACTGAATGTTTAGGACTAGCAAGAGAAAAAACTAAGAAAATTTTTGCTGGAACCTATACAGGTGAATTTAAACTGTGTTCCCTGTTGTTTTCAGATATTATAACTGCTGTTCAATCACAGTGTAAATATGGCTATTCATTGTTTTAAATTGCCATGTATATAATTACATTCCACATATCCACTCTAAGAGGCTGTAAATTATGTCATGATTTGTGTCACTACATAAATAAAATAAATAAGTTGCTAGCTTAACTTTTGCACAGTGCTAAGTTGCCATTAATTGTAAAATATATTCCAGTTTCACAGATAATAAAATGAGAAAAATGTGCATCCCAGAATTGATAAATACTAATTTTATAACGTGATTTTAGGTCTTCTCAAAAACATTTTGCTCTTATAAATCTTAGTTGAAACAAGTAAGTGATAAAATATGTTACAGGGGCCTGGCATATCAGTACTTTGGGAGGCCAAGGCAGGCAAATGACTTGAGGTCAGTAGTTCGAGACCAGCCTAGCCAACGTGGTGAAACCCCATCCCTATTGAAAATACAAAAAAATTAGCCAGGTGTGGTGGCCTGTGCCTGTATTTTCAGCTACTCGAGGCTGAGGCCAGAGAANTAGGATCTCAGTGCTGTCCTTCCTGGAGAGTGAGAGCCTAGGGTGTCCTGGAAGAGTCAGGAAGGCTGAAGGACAGAGTGCAGGGGACAGCTCCCCCACCACACACCCATGTGCACACACAGACACACACACACACACACACACACACACACACACACACACACACACACACATTATAGGTCTGAGAAGATCCATAGAAATTACAGTTACTAAAATATGCAGGTCAGGCTTCCCCAAAATGACAACTGGAGCAAAATCTTTTTCTGCCATCAACACTGACTGATGGAGAAGGAGGGATGGTCTTATCATTTTTTGACAGCTCTGTTTGTAAAAGAAATTTAGATCCTTACTAGACTCTATTGGTAAAACAATTCCCTTGCCTTGTTTCTGTCCAGCCATTGTTAAGTAGTATCACTGGTAAAACGACACGGTTATATTTTATCTCACCAGTGGTCTGCTAACTGATATGACTTAATCATTTTACTAATTTTAAAATTTCATAACAGCCCTGTCATTAGAACCCTAAAAGGTGCTCAAAAGCTGTTATTTATGAAACAGTTTTTCCAACGAGACAATCACTATGCCACCATTTATATGCTAATATAATTAAAATCAATTTTCACTGCATTTCTCATTTGGTTGATTAAGCTGACCAATCAGAATGGTTAATTCTGATTCTTACCTAAATTTCCCGGCTGTTTCTCCACTGTTTCCTCAGTCCTGTGTACTATTTTAAAATATAATCTTGTGTCATTGATACACCTTAATTAAGAAATAGTATATCGTCTTTTAAAGATTAATTTATAAAAATTGTATTATGAAAAAAGATTATTCAAATCTGACTCTCTCTCTCTCTCTGTGTATATATATATATATATATATACATATATATATATATACTGCTAGTTGTAGCTGGAGAAGAAATAATATGGCAAGATATATTATTTTTTATTGTTTTAATGAAGTATAATATACACAGTAAGGCAAATGGGTAGTTAAAAGTAATTTAAATGCAAGAATAATAAGTATACATTATCTGAATTAAATTATTTTGTCATGTTGAAGTTCAGTAATATAAAATTACATATAACAATTCAGACACTATTTAAAAGTCAAAAATTTTAGATCCATGAGATAGATTTTAGGTTTTTGAAATGATACAAATATATTTGCTTTGCACATACACTGACACATATAGCAGTGTGTATAATTAACATAGTCCTAATTTCTTCACTTCCCAATTAAAGCATCTTTGTCCCCTTGTCTTTTCACTTCCAATTTTGTCTAAACATTTTCACCTTTTAGGTTATAACTTGCCTTTGTGGGGCCATTGTAGAACACAGTTATTTTTATATCGTCATCTCTCAAAAATTGCTTATTGAATAAATGAGTAAATAAATAAATACATTCTGACCTCTAGAGTTTTGCACTGACTGATTAACAATAAAACTTATTTTAATTAATTAAACATTCATATTCAGAAGTTTTAAAACTTTCAGGATAACTATGTAAATTTAAAGCTTTAAGGCATTTCAAATTATTTAAAATTATTTGTGCAATAAAGTTGAAGTAAAAGGAGAAGAAAGTGTAGAATCTAAAATAAAAACCTCAAGTTTCAATAATTGTTTCCCCTTATTCCCCTTCAAACATCATGTGGTAGCAATAAGATACTATTAGAATTTTTCATAGGAAAAATATACTTGGTGTAAAATGCTAAGAAAAAAGTGGCTAGTGATTTTGGATAAACCACACATAGTTGCCACAGAATTCTCAAAATGTCATTACAGTAATCTTAGGGAAAAAAAAGATACTCAGTAGCATAGAGCAATAAAGATTCTAGGAATTCCGGGACTAATATCTGTATTATCAAGTTGGTGAAAAGTAATTGTGGTTTTGCCATTACTTTTGAAGACAAAAGCCACAATTACTGTTGCACCAACCTAAATATCTCTGAGCATACAACTTTTTCAGCTTAATGCAATACATATTCACAAAATTAAATCTTTCAAATCAATAATGCAACTTCTGCAAATTATCCTGATGTTTGCCACGATGACTTTAAGTTTCTTTCCTTGGTTAACCAGCATGTTATTTCTCCAACCACAACTTCTGTCAATTTGCCTGGTATTTACAGTTAGTTGTTTAAATCCACAGTAATTAAAGGAATTTTGAGAGTAGAAAGCATCAATGATTCCATTCTTACATATGTGAAAAAAACTAACAGTTTTCATAATTCACTTTCATAATTCCCATTTCAAACTGGACCCCACAGTATATTTTGCTTTTACATTGAACGACAAAATAGACCACTGATGAATGAGGATTCATCCAATTATTATGAGCAAAGTAGCTTTAACTTCCTTTAGATATCTGCTAGCAAGATATAAAATGACACTTCCTGGACACTTCAGTAGCACAATAGGGCCTTTATTGATTTTCATATCATGTTCTTCAATCTGAGATGGCTCTCTTGAGAATGCCACTTCCCAGCATGAAAAAAGCTGCCTTTTCTATGTTTGAAATCTCAGGTCTGTCAATGCATCCCTAGCTGGAGACCCTGTCATTTTCGTTCTATTTCTTTGTTGTTGATGTGTCTACACCTTGCTATTGCAGTGCCCTAATGGATCCTAGGGTTGTAGGTCAAAGCATGAAAACAAAAAATAAAATTGCTTAGCCCATGAATCAATAAAAAAGACTCAACACTTTTTCCAAGTATAAAATGTGCAACCAATGAAGTGTGTTAAGTGCATTCAACCTTGTACTAAACCTATAAATAGAATACTTCTAACACCCAGCATTTATATACTTGAAATGAAGATAAATGGTTACTATGAATGTTCAACATATAAAATCTAGATCAAGAAAAGCAACCTGAATCCATTTTGCTATGTTGACTAAAATATCGTATTACAATCTTTCCAAAAGTAACCTCAAAATAACATTGAATACACTTCTATTACTGTACTCCCTAAATAATCTAATTTCAAATTCTACAGAACAATAGCACATTCAAGAACTATTCTTAGCTTTTAAACTGACCCTCTTTAAATAAAGTGTTTGACCGTTAAAATTTCCTTTAGTGATTGCATCCAAGAACATAATTTTTGATTTGAAATTAATTGAAATTAAACATGGAGGATAAAATAATACCATAGTATTTTCAAATAAGAATAAAATGTTTTTATAAGGTCTTTAAATTTGTTTCTGACTAGTTGCATTTTGACATTTTTAAAGATTTCATAGTTGTTATTTTTAATATTTAATAATTTATTTTATTATTAAATAATTTATATTTATTGATTCCTTGTGTAACCACAATATCTCTAAAAATGACCCACAGATTACTACCAAAGGGACAACTATACAGAAGTGTTTTGGAAAAAATTATTATTTTAGATTATTCAAGTTTCATAGTAATCTTTTCTCATGGAATTATTGTTAAAAATACAAATTGAAAAATTTATTTCTCTTCTTATCATTTTGTTCTTTCCATTTCTGATCTGCTTTACTAAACCTGAACTAGTCACTTTAGTTACAATATTAGACAAGGGATAAACTCTCACAGTAATGTGACGTAAAATATTTTTGTCATGATTTTGTTTGTTTAGGATTTTCTCCTATGGCCCTTTACAATAATCAGTACATAACTCATATTGCCTTCTAATGAACTGAATCTTAACAAACTTTCTTGATGGAATTATAATAAGTATTTTAAGGTCTTAAATGATAGTTCAGTGCTTGAAACAATCATTCAATAACAGACAGTCCGCACAAAGCCCACAAAATTGATGGTCGCATGAAGCTGTCAAATTCCTAGGTAGATAGGGGCGGGTTCTGGTGAAACACCACTTTCAAGCCAAAGATAGTTTAAACCCTAGCTACAGGCCTTGGGTAAATCCACAGACCAGATTTAGAACCTCTCTTCCTGTTTGGGGTGTTTTTCTCTGATTGATCTTCACCCTTCGCCTATTTATATATACCTGCCATTCCCTAATTGGTTTTTTACACTGTTCTGCACACCTTTGAGTGCTGCCTTTGTTTTACTCTTTTGTGTATACTCACAAACCAATCAGTATGACTCCTCATTCTGTGCCTATAAAAGCCCCAGATCTACTCACAAGGAGGGAGAGACCGCCCACCTTCAGGTGAGGTATCACCTTCATATCTCCTCTATACTGAGAGATGTTTTGTCACTCAATAAAACAATTTCTGCCCCCTTCACCCTTCAGTTTTCAGAATAATCCCATTCTTCTTGGGTGCAAGACAACTCGGGAATTGCTGAATGTGGGTAAGAGCTGTAACACAGATGGACTGGGACATGCCAAGCCCAGCCATGGGCTGAGCTGGTGCACAAGTCAGGTCTGTCCTGGTAGGCCAAGTGGGCAGAGTGCCTCCTGTGGCAGAGCTGGGACCAAGCAAGACCAGGGCAGGGACCCAGAAAAATACTAAATACTAAAATTACTGTGTTATTTTGGGGAGCTCATCTGGAATTATTGGAAGGGTGAGTGAAAGTGAACCTATGACTCTTCACTGTTTTCTGAGGCTTCTTGTCCTCAGACTGTTTTTCTGAAGGCAGATAAAGCATCAAGTCATTGTCAGCTAATTAAGAAATGAATGGCATGGCTGCAGAAGAGGTTGTCACCCACCTCCTGTCGCCCTTGGGGGTTGGGAATGTTGACTGTGTTCCACTCCAGTCTTTCTTATGGAGTCTTCCTTCTTTCTTTTAGGGATGTCATGACTCATATCTCTTCTTTTATCATGTTAAGGGTGTTGTTGCAAACTTCAGAGACAATGTCACTGGGGAGATTGGGCTCTTGGCCCAGTCACCAGAAATGCAATTCAGAACAATGTGGTTTCCATTTATTCTAAGAAGGAAGGAGGATACAGCAATTACGTTTTTTACATTTGCATAGAGCAAGAAGATTTTTTCCCCACGTGCCTTCCCCTCCCCTGCACTTACGCTTTTTTCTTTTTTCCTTTTCTCCACCATGTCCGGAGTTAACAGAGCCCTGCAAATAGAGGGAACGTTTCTATGCAAGATGTTACTTTTTTCTTTTAGGAGGCATCTTACTAGGTCAAGTCCCCAATTCCCGGGACTCCCTTTTCCGACCTTTGTTTGAGGAGAACCCAGCTCACAACTTCACCTTAGCATTCTGTTTATGATAAGGAAGGAACAGAAGGGTGACCCCACCAGTTGCTGACTGTAGTTTGGCAGCGGCAACCTGTTACTTAATTATGAATCCCCATAACCTCCTCAAGCGTCTTTTTTGTCACAAACTTAATTCCAAGCTTTGGGTTGAAGCCCTAGGAAGTAAAGCTGGGTCTGAGGGATGCAGAGGTAGATGACAACAACACTCAAAGGCACAGTGCAGGTAAGCATAACTAATTCCTGCCAATTAGGTTCCCTCATTTTATGGATAGAGGAAATACTTACATCCATGCCATAGATGAGGTCTGGGTAACCCAAAGTTTACTGGTAGTGGAAGAATAGGCAACACATCAGTGAGTATTAATAATTCCAACCCAGTAGATCTCCCTGCTACGTGGGTGACAATTCCACTGGAATCCTTGGTGGTAACTGCCAAGATCTCTGGGACTTGAGCATATAAAGATGGAAGAAAAAGAGATAATGCCTTTTTTTCTCTCCCCCACCTACCCCAGGCTTTCACTGGAAAGACAAAGGAATAAAGGTGCCTTTCCCCCCTTTCCAGATGAGTAACCAACCAGCTTCAGTTTGTACTTCTCTTGTGTACATCCTGAATAACTGAGACTCCTTTGGAAAAAAAAAAAAGAAAAGAAAAGGCTGCCAAGTGTGGTGGCTTACGCCTGTAATCCAAGCACTTTGGGAGGCCAAGGTGGGCAGATCATGAGGTCAGAAGATTGAGACCATCCTGGCTAACACAGTGAAACCCCGTCTCTACTAAAAATACAAACATTAGCTGGACGTGGTGGCATGTGCCTGTAGTTTCAGCTACTTGGGAGGCTGAGGCTGGAGAATGGCTTGAACTTCAGAGGTGGAGGTTGCAGAGAGCCGAGATAGAACCATTGCACTCCAGCTCGAGTGACAGAGCAAGACTCTGTTTCAAAAAAAAGAAAAAAAACTTTTTATCTTTTTCCTCCTCTATTCTCTCTTTGCAGATGGGTAATTGTGTCCCATACCAAAGGACACGTCCTATGGATGCATCCCCCAAACTGGGAAACATTTCATTTTTCCACGCCTTAAAGTGCTTGGCCTAAAACTGAACTGGGAGTAAATTACAAATTTAACTGAGCAAATCTCTTGGGGAAGGACAACTTTTACAGTATGCAGATAACCTCTTTGTCTGCTCCCCCTTCACAGCACTCTGGGATTGAAAGGGCTCCATAGCTTGGGGAAAGGGAACCCAGAAGCTGGACATGCTGGCAAAAGGACAGAAGTTTCTACCAGTCAGACTTCTGGCTTCTCTGTCTCTGCAAAACTGGTAGTAAGAATGATAAAAATCATTATATTCTCTGCCCCCACATAAACTCGAAAGCGAGAAATATTGACCATTTGGCTGACTAAATTTGGGTAATAAGAGATTTAATAGGACTTTTTTAAAACGTAAAAGGGGTGCTCAACTTAATTAAAATTAGATACTCAAGCTAAAGGTGTATTTAAAAGGACTTTATGTCTCCTCTGATTGTATCTTGTTTTTCTGGAAAAAGGTTTTTTCTTCTCCATCAACTGAATTATTTTTCTCCATTTGTCTTGTCATGCTTAATGCACATAGAAGAGGTCCTAAGATAACTTTGGATAGCCTGGGAGTCCTTGGAAAAACAGAGAAGGCAGCACTGACCCAGTTTTGGAAAAAAAACACCCTATTTTTCTCCTGGAACCCCAATAATTAAAAGCAGATATATCCCTTTCAAAATCGGTTTTTGTCTTCCAGCTGTGTCTGCTTACTAAACTGTAGAAACTGCAGGTTTTCCTAGCTCTGTTTCTTGAATGGCTCCCTCCTGGGGCCAATAATTTTTTAGGAAATGGCAATGAAAATCTTATACTGTAATCCTAGCTACATAAGAGGCTGAGGCAGGAGAATTGCTTGAACCCAGGAGGCAGAGGTTGCAGTGATCTGATATCGTGCCATTGCACTCCAGACTGGTTGACAAAGTGAAACTCCATCTAAACAAAAGGAAAGGAAAGAGGAGAGGAGAGGGGAGGGGAGGCGAGAAGGGAAGGGAACGGAATATATATATGTATAATGTTTGTGATGTTTATATAAAATGACCTCTAATTAATTGGCTTAAAGGAAAATAAGTGCTTAGACCAAATACTTTTGAAGGAAGAATAAAAGCCATAATGCCTTCTATTTCACATGACTTTAAGAAATAAAAAACGGTTATTGGTAAAGTAAAAATGTCTTTAGAATGTAAACGTGGTTTAAATCATGCAGGTCAGATATTAGGTTTGCTAAATTCCTTAAGGTCATAAACTGATTCTTTGGCCTTTGAAAAATTGTTTGATTTGTCTGCTTTAGAGTTTGATAAGTCCTGGGGACATGTGGAGTCAACCATGAATGTAACTATTCTTGAAAGAGTCAGACCTTGTCTGCACCTAGTACATAATTAAAATGACTTACCAGGTTTTACATCAAAACTAAGAATTGCTAAGAATTACCATTATACCATGTAACTGGGACTGCTGAAAATAAATTTACATGCAAGGTGTGTAAGGAAAGTAAAATGTGTTTTTAGTAAAAGATTATAAGAAGGCGTGAAAATGTAAGTGTTTGCCTAGAGGATTAAAAATCATTTTAAATTGGAATGATAAAGGTAAACATTTAAACTAGTTGCAGAAGGTTTGTATAAATTAATCTTGTCAGAGAAAGTCCACGTGTGAACATAGTGACTACACTCAAATTTGGTTATTCTGTAAATTGAACATTAGAATAAAAGGACAGCAAAGTTTTCTGAAGGCACTGATCTGCTCTTTAACAAAAATTTGTAAAGTGTTACAAAAAGTTTATAAGACTCTCATCTCATAGTCAAACTGGTTAATATTGAATAAATTTATCTATAAGGTTTCATTTAAACAATTGAGGTTAACCTTAATAGTATATGAATGCAAGAGGGATATTTGACATTCTCTTGAAATAGATTTTCATGTAATACTAAAGAATAATGGAAGAGTTTTGTTAACTTTGAGAATAAACTACTGAGAAAAGAAGGGAGGGACAAGAGACAGATTATTTAGAAAGCTGAGTCTTCCCTCTTAATGAGTAAAGTTTTTTTGCCTGTTTAAAAAATTTTGAGTCAGCATTTTAGCTAAGTAAATGACTTAATGGTAATCTGGAATTCTGTATCATGATATCAATTGTTTTAAACATTTAACATGTTTGATAGGCTTCCCAAAATCAAATTTCAGCTTCAAACTTGTCTTTTCTAACCCCTAACTTTCAGACATTACAGAGGGCCCCCTGAGTATCCAAAAGAGAGAGAAACATGATTGTTTGATATGTTCAGTTATATGGGATTGTCAAAATAAAAATAAGATTTAATCTTCTTCAGGTTATATATTAGTGAATAATATAGGTTCTAAAGTTGTATAGGATTTCTAAAATTCTAATGTCTGAGTGAATGCTATCAATCATAATTAGGGTTATTATGTTAAGTTTTTGTAAACCACAGAAATAACCAAATTTCTTTGTCAATCATGTTTTTAAATTTAAGTACCCTGGACATTGTGTCATTCACAGACAATTGTTGTCTTGTTTTAATCCTCTTCAAAAGAGAGTTTATAATCTGCTACAGGACCTTGACGGGTGCTCTCACATGCAGATTTCTGATAACTTTGGAGACTGTGACATGGAATAGAGGAACTTTCAGGACTCACAAGGAGCTAAAATGCTCATAAATATCAAGCAGAACAAGACTTAACTGAATATATGGATCTAATAGAAAACTGATTTAACTTTTTTGTGATTTTTCTGCTTAAAATATTGCTGATTCTTTATTTTTCAAAGTCAATAATATTTTTTTATTTTTAGCTATTACAACTTTTAACAATTGAATATAGTATACTCCTGTGAACAAAATTTGGAGCATATTTGTTTCTCTCTTCCTGGCTTCTCCAGAATTTGGAACTTATTTGTCAGCATTCTTAACTTATGGCAGTATAGTTATTTGCATAAATGCAATAAGAATCCATTTTCTTTTGCAATAAAATGTAATTGGAGAAACTGGTTGTTTTACCAAGGCTTTTACTGGAAAGGTACGCTTTCCTTTAAGGAATCAAGTTTGAATTGTAGAGGCAATAAAAGTCCATTGGGAAAACTGGCCTCATACCTTGTCTACACAGTCTATGTGCAGGGTTCCTCACCTGTGGCAAATAAAGAATTTCATTTTCTGACAGGCCCAGGAGACCTAAGTTATCTTTGGACCTCAAGAAGAGAGGAATTTACCAAACTTATAGATATTTGAGTGCACAAACCCATGGCTGGGCTTAGCTTTAAAAATTGTTATCTGAGATTCCTTATGGAACAGTTACATCAGAGCCAATTTTAAAAGGCTATGTGAAAATAATTATTCTTGCTTCACTTTATGCCGAAAATCAGGCCAAGTATAATATTAAAGTATGTTTTGCAAACAAATCAGTCTTATCATGATTTGTTTTTAACAAAAATGAGGACTGGAGAATAATAACTTATGTTTGAAAACTTTTCATACACTTGCCATTAAATTCTGTTCTCATGGGTTGTTTTGAGCTTTTGTCTGCATTTTAGAGTAATCTTACTTATTCCTGTGAACCAAACAGTGATCTTTGGCTGTAGCTCAGAAGAAACAAAGGAATGGATAATGGAAAAATATGGATCAGTATTCTAGTTCTGGGCAATTGCCCTGAAAATCCTGCCAGGTGATAGGGATAGATAGGGTGTCCATAACATGGAGGTTTCTTTTCTTGGAAACTTAAGACCAAGGGATCTAATCAAAGCCAAGCTCCATGCATCAAAATCTTAGGGGACCTAACTATAGCTACCAGTTATCTGAGTGTGTTAGCAGCCTCACAATTTTTGAGCTGTCTTTACTCTCTTGTTTTATTTTGATACATGTCTTCTAATAACCTGGTTTGTCTCTTCTCACCTTCGGGCCACCAAATTCCAATGAGTCATGCAACCAGAGCCTCAGATGATAGCTCCCTTTTACCAGAGACCCATAGATAGGCCTCTACCAGAGATCTGACTGCTGTTTTTCCACAACAGTACTCCCTGTCATCATGACATAGTTGAAAGTGGTCATCATACTTATCCTAATGGAAGTTAAATGTACCTTTTTAGAGGAGTGACTGATAGCAGCAGGAGGCAGTCAAAGCCCTAGGCAGATAGGGGAGAGTCCCCAGTGAACTGGACCTTCAAATCAAAGACAGTTTAAAGCCTAGCTACAATTCCTGGGTAAATCTATGAACAAAATTGAAATCTTCTCTTTCCATTTGGTATTGTTTCTTCTGATTGATCCTTACCCTTCACCTATTTTACATATACCTCCCCTTTCTTGCCATGCCCACCTTTGAGTGGTTCCTTTCTTTTAAACTTTTTTCATATACTCATAAAGCAATCAGCACACACTTCCGATTTGGAGCCCACGAAAGCCCTGGATCCAGCCACACTGAGAGAGAGATCATGCAAGTTCAGTGGTCCCCTCTCCACTGAGATCTGCTTTGTCATGAAATGAAACTGCTATCTTCCCTCTTCACCCTTTGATTGTCAGTATAACATCATTATTCTTGGATGCAGGACAAGAATTCAGGAACTGCTGAACACAGGTACAAGCTGTAATACAGGTGGACTGGGGCATGCCTGGCCCAGGCATGGGCTGAGCCAGTGTGCAAGTCAGGCGTGGCCTGGCAGGCTGAGCGGGCAGGGCCAGAGCTGAGTGAGACCTCAGGGGCACATCACTGGCCATGGCAGTACATGTTGACAAAAGGACGCAGAAAAATCCTGCATTAAAATCTTACAGATGGCTATAACTTAATGTCCCAAGCCACTGATTATTATTTAACTTTACAGCTATTTTTATAATCATGTTTCATTTAAGAGAACAAAGGGGTGTTTTGACTAAAATAAATTACATAAAAAAGGATCAAAATATTTTGAAGCACAAGTGGCTGCTCATGATATTTTAAAAGTGGAAAACATCACTTAGATGGATGGAAATGAGTTTTTAGTACTACTGTTTCAATTATAAACGTTTTGGGAAAAGTTAAATTTGAAAATAGCAAGATAGGTAATCAGAGTGAAAAAAAATGTTTTTCATTAATAGTGCACCTGGCTTAGATATCATTATATTAGTAATTTATTAATTCCTTTATCAATGAATATGAATGAATATAAAATAACTCAAGTGGACACCAAACATATTCACACCTATTAAGAGATGAAAGTACTATATTTGAAGACCTGTAGAATAATCAGACCTCTTTAAAGCAAATTGCAAAAGAAGCAAATGTGTTGCAAATTTCTCAGGACTAACCAATACATAGATGAGAAATAATGTGGATGAAGATGTGGTACTGACCAAGATACCTTCAGAAGAACAGAAAATTAGGATATTTAATACACAAATTAATACTCCCCAAGGGCTAAAGAAATAAACTTAGAATGTTGTGATATCTTTTAATCTTATTGCTTTTAAAATATACATATAAATAAGTGTATTTTCTGTTAAGATATACTTAGAGTAAGGGAAAAATCATGCTTGGAATCATACTATGTCTTGTGAAAATTGATGGACATTGATAATGTAGAGTTTAACATTTAAAACATTTAAATCATTAAAAACATTTAGCTTTATTTCTATCCCCCCAAACCCAAACACATCATAAGACAACCAGCTGACCATAATCACTACAGTGTATTGGGTATCATCTTTATGTTAAATAAATTGTGTACCAATAATATTCAACATTTCTAACATTGAAAAGTATATGTTTTTAATAAAATAATGTAACCGTCAATCACATTTATTCATTTTCTCTTTAGTTAACATTTTTTTAAAGTGTTGTATTGTAAAACTTGGACTATCAGTGTATACACAGGTCTACATGCATATTAACAATGTAAAATTAGAAGGGGTGCCAATATGGCTGAGAGGAGACAACACTGGAATGCAGCTCCCAGCAAATGAGATGCAGAGGGCTAGAAGACTTCATGAGTCTATTTGAGGTGCTGGGTTCATTTTGGGGGGACTGGAAGGACTCTGAAAGTAGCCCAAGGAGGGAGCCAAAGCAGGGCAAGAGGTGCCCAGGTAGAATGAACCAAGACAGGACATGTGTGTCCCCACCTGGAACGTGCAGCTGGCTTGGAGCATTGGGGGACTTTACCCCCTCAGCGGTCTGATTGGGATCCTGTATTTACCTCATCGCTCCTAACAACCTACAGTCCATGAGAGCCCCGCCAGACTGAGGGGGGCCATGCATTGTCAATGCAAATCTGAGTGATGGTTCCCGCCTGGTGCTGTAAGTTGTCAGCCAGACCAGGGTGGAAGTTTGGACTAGCACCAGTGTGATGGAACAACCCATTCTGCAGAAAGAGGAAGAGTTGAAAGCAGGGAAATAGATCATAAGGCCTGGCAAGCCCCATCCCCAACAAAACTCAAACTGAAGCCTATGCACCAGAGAGCTTGGCAATGAATACACCAGTTTGACCCCAACCAGGAAGATCAAGCTCAGGGAAGGAGAGATGCCATTTGGAAGGAGGGGCTAATTTAACCTGCAAACAAACCCCAGGGGAAGACCACCCACCCAGCAACCTGACTGAATCTGAAGTAGCCCAGCAGTGCCTCTACATGCCAAAAAATATATAGCTCCAACTGCAACAGAAAGGATGTCCACTCAGATTTCTCCCCAAATGACCAATTTCAAAGATCAAAGGGAGATAAATCCATGTAGATGGGGGAAAAAAAAATAGCGCAAAAAGGATGAAACCTTCAGAGACCAAAATATCTCTTCCCCTCCCAAGGATCACAACTCCTCACCATCAAGGGAACAATACAAGACAGAAAATGGGTGTGATGAATTGAGAGAAGCAGGCTTCAGAAGGTGGATAATAACAAACTTCTCTGAGTTAAAAGACCATGTTCTAACCCAATGGAAAGAAACTAAGAACCTTGAAAAAAGGTTAAACGAAATACTAACTAGATTAACCAGCTGAGAGAAGAACATAAATGACTTGATGGAGCTGAAAAACACAGCGCAAGAATGTCACAGGCATGCACAAGTTTCAACAGCCAAATCAATGAAGCAGAAGAAAGGATATAAGAGACAGAAGATCAAATAAATGAAATAAAACAAGAAGGCAAGATTAGAGAAAAAAGAGTGAAAAGAAATGAACAAAGCCTCCAAGAACTATGGGATTATGTGAAAAGACCTAATCTACGCTTGATTGGAGTATCTGAATGTGACAGGGAGAATGAATCCAAGTTGGAAAACATTCTTCAGGGTATTATCCAAGAGAACTTCCCCAACCTAGCAAGGTAGGCCAACATTCAAATTCAGGAAATACAGAGAACACCACAAAGATATTCCTCAAGAAGAGCAGCCCCAAGGCGCATAATCGTCAGATTCACCAGGGTTAAAATGAAGAAAAAAATCTGAAGGGCAGCCAGAGAGAAAGGTCAAGTCAGCCACAAAGGGAAGCCCATCAGACTCACAGCAGATCTCTCAGCAGAAACTCTAAAAGCTAGAAGGGAGTGAGGGCCCATATTCAACATCCTTAAAGAAAAGAACTTTCAACCCAAAATATCATATCTAGCCAAACTAAGCTTCATAGTGAAGAAGAAATAAAATCTTTATGGACAAGCAATTCCTGAAAGATTTCATCACTACAAGATCTGCCTTACAAGAACTCCTGAAGGAAGTACTAAACATGGAAAGGAACAACCAGTACCAGCCACTACAAAAAGGAACAACCAGTACCAGCCACTACAAATACGTACCAAATGATAAAAAGCGTCGACACAATGAAGAAACTACATCAACTAATGGGCAAAACAACCACCTAGCATCAAAATGGCAGGATAAATTCACACATAATAATATTACCCTTAAATGTAAATGGGCTAAATGCCCCAATCAAAAGACACAGACTGGCAAATTAGGTAAAAAGTCAAAACCCATCAGTGTGCTGTACCAGGAAACCCCTCTCACATGCAAAGACACACATAGGCTCAAAATAAAGGGATGGACCAAGCAAATGGAGAGCAAAAAAAAAAAAAAGAAAGAGTTGCAATCCTAGTCTCTGATAAAATAGACTTTAAAAACACAAAGATCGAAAGAGATAAAGATTACCATTACATAATGGTAAAAGGATCAATGCAACAAGAATAGCTAACATATATGAGGCCAAAAAACATATGAAAAAATGCTCATCATCACTGGGCATTAGAGAAATGCAAATCAAAACCACATTGAGATACCATCTCACGCCAGTTAGAATGATGATCATTAAAAAATCTGGAGACAACAGATGCTGGAGAGGATGTGGAGAGACAGGAACACTTTTCCACTGTTGGTGGGAGTGTAAATTAGTTCAGCCATTGTGGAAGACAGTGTGGTGATTCCTCAAGAACCTAGAAATAGAAATTCTATTCGACCCAGCAATCCCATTACTGGGTATATATCCAAAGGATTATAACTCATTCTGTTATAAAGACACATACACACGTATGTTCATTGCAGCACTGCTTACAATAGCAAAGACCTGGAACCAACACAAATGCCCATTGATGATAGACTGAACAAGGAAATGTGGTATATATACACCATGGAATAATATGCAGCAATAAAAAACGATGAGTTTGTGTCCTTTGTAGAGACATGGATGAATCTGGACACCATCATTCTCAGCAAACTGATACAAGAACAGAAAACCAAACACCGCATGTTCTCACTCATAGACGGGTGTTGAACAATGGGAATACATGGACACAGGGAGGGGATCATCACACATGGGGGTCTGTTGAGTGGGAAATAGGGGAGGAACAGCAGGGGGTAGGGAGGTTGGGGGGATGGAGACAGCAAACCCCATTACCATGTATGTACCTATGCAATAATCCTACATGTTCTGCACATGTACCGCAGAACCTAAAGTGCAATAAAAAAAAATATATATATATATATAAAGATCTAACAAAAAAATGTAAAATTAAATATTGCAAACTTTTAATGTATCTCAAAGATAGAATTCAAAGGTTTCAAAGATGTATGTAAATGTTACTTTTAATGTTTCAGTCAAAATTTGAAGAAGAAACTTTGTTTCCCTAAGTATTATTTAAGAATGAACTTTCCAAAGCAATAAGGTCAAAATTTCAAGTGGAGAATTTAATAGTTTTTTAAAAGTAGTTATAGAAAACAAACGCAATGGCAAACAGAAGTGGTTGTATTAAAATGTAGACAGTGCCAGTGGCCCTAAGCAGTGACCTCAAGCCCTGACCAGTAGAGGAAAAGGTCACACAATATGGAATTGTCCTTTGTTTCTATGGTTTGTCATGCAGAGAATAAGCTTTGAAAAGCTATGCAATATGTTTCTCTTTGAAAAATGACCCTAGAACACAAGGAACTAACATTGTTAGTGATATAGTTAAGATAAGCCAAGAATTCCAAGTAAGAGTTTTATTCAGAAAGCCATTTTTTTTTAAACATATAACATAGAATGTCAAATTTGGGGAAGATTCAAATAGAGTCTGTAACTGGGATATGGCCACTTCATTCTTTTTATAAAAGAATCAGGAAATCATATAAATGTTTTTCTTCATGGAAATGTATCAGGAACATTTTTAAACATGAACTTATTTACAAATTTGGAATTTTTCAAAGGATACATTTTCCTCTTTAATGTCTCTATGTTTTGTTTTTTGTTGTTTATGAGTAATTATTGACTATGAAGAGGAAAGCAAAGTTAAGGTGCACCTATCACAAACTAGAAAATTGTTTTAGAGACAAATCATATATTTAAGTTGCCTTTAAAAAGGCCTTCTTGTGAATATTGCATCCAGTACTACATTTATTACCTACAAGATAAAACAATTTGTACATTGAACACCCACTACTTGCAATTTCCCTGTATAGCAAAACTGCATGTGTACCCCTGAACCTAAAATAAAAGTTTTTTTAATGTCCCCTCAATATCCCTTGATCTTGTGTGTACAGCAAAATATACTACTAGAAAGAGACAAAATATGTTAGAGGAAAACCTAAGGCCACAATTAAATACCAGAGTCAGAAAAGAGGGAAAATCAATTCAAATTATATTTTCTTTCTTAATGATAAAAGAGATCAATAATTGACAAGTTGATTTAAGTTAACTATTGATTTGAATGTCTAAGTTGCACTGGTTTGAAGTCAGGTTTTTTTTTTTTTTAATCCTTTATTAAATGTTTCTTTGGGGCAAAGCCATTTCTCAGGGTATTTATTTCAGATTATTTTAAAGTCAATATATGACAATAATCTAGAGAATCAACTGGAATTAATCACTTATACTAAGCCACTGTCTTTCATAAAAATATAAAGCCTTATTTGCTGAACATCTGAGAGAGAAAGAAAAACAGGACATAACATGAATTTTCATGAAAACACCAAGTATAAATTTAATTTTTTGCCACTTTCTTTTTTCCATAAAGTTATACTCCTCTGACATAATTCAAATTATTTTCCTTATAATACCAATAGATATAAAGTTGTAATATTAAGACTACTAACGTAACATCTACACCCATATGGTCAGAGATATTAAGTAATATATTCCCTTTAAGGATAAATGTAGAGTCTAAATTATAGGAAGTTAAAATAATTAAACTATGGTGAGATATTAAAGTCGTATACTTTTCAAAGGAATGAATCACCCTGTACTCAAAAGTCAAGCAATATTTATGTATAGATGCTTTTTAAAGTGCAAGTTAGCAGATTAAATGTTGCCTTGGTAATCCCCACTTTTAGAAGCTTTGTCCTTTATTTTGTTCTTCATTCAATATTGCCTGACAAACACCTATAATTTGCCTCTGAACAATGTTAGGTGGACTTGCAGAGGTTTTCAGTCACAAATGAATATAAAATTATGTATATTTATATAATTAAGATTCTATTTGTAAAATGAAAATGAACCTTAGAATAATAAAATGAAAAAAATCAAATTATTGTAATTGAGATTATGTTGCATGATTATAATATAATATAAAGTATTTTAAAATATTTCATATTGTGAATTTATTTTAGATATACCAGTTTTAAATTTTATAACAACATTATGATTGACAATCTAACTGTAAGATATATACACATATGTACTTTTTTACAGAATGACAGAAATTTAAATTTTCTACAATGAATATGTTATTTTCTAGTTAATTTCCAAAAAGGTAAAAAAAATTACAATTTTATTAAATTATTCATAGCTATTATATATTTTCCAATGTCTAGAGGAAAAGAAAATAATAAATTTTTTAAATCAGTGAACATAAAGTGTTACAGCTTACAAGTTAGAATCTAAAGCTCATTGCAACATGTAGGTGAGGACTGTTACAGATATATAATTAAAATCAAAATCTCTTCCTAACCTAGAAAACTTCTCCACAAAGATACAAGCAAAAGAAAGTTTTCTTATGGAGTAAACATTAAACAAGAATGTCATGCACATCAAGGCAATCCACTCAAGACATTGCAAAAATAGAAAAACCTTACACTTTTATACAGCTGAGCAGATGTAACCAATTACATATATGTTCTCATGATAAACAGTAACTAGTCCTCAAGTAAGACAATTTGACAGAACCATTTGTCACATAAATTTATCCTAAATTTACTTGGCAATTGGAGTGACTCTCTGGATTGGCTAATTAGCTTTATCAAAAGGAAAAATAAACTATTCCTGGAATAGTCTTACAACTCATACCAATGTGCCCTTAAAAGTCAGGTTCTTACTTTCCCACAGAAACTGAAGTAGGGACACTATCTTTCCTGATGATTACATTTCAAAAAGAGGTCTTTGGGAAGAGAATGTCACTCCTGGATCATAAACTTGGTAAGAGATGTAATTTAGCTTTTAAAAGGATTGATATATATTTGCAAAAACAGAAAATATCATATAGTTAGAAGTTTGCTAAAGTAAATTCTTCATGAAATAAAGAGTAGGAGAAATCTCTTTCCCATTTTCAAAAGGGAGAATTGTTTTTAGATATGTATTTATCCTTAAAAGATAATCTATATGAATTATTGCAAGTACAGTATTGACTCACTCAAAGTCCCATGACTATAACAATTTGTAAATTGTCTACTCTGTTATTTTTATCAATACTTTTGCTACACTTATAAAATACTCCCTCTCTGAACAGTTTAATCTTATCTAAGGAAATTAGGTTATATAAATTACAGATGAAGTAATATTTTCTAAGTATCTTAATTCAGCAAATGTTTAAAACATAAAAATATATATATTTGCTAATCAAAGGATAGTGTTATCAAGATGTAAGAACAAAAAAAGACAAAAGCAAACCCTACAAACAACGAAAAACAAAAATAAACCCCACCTCACTGCTTATGTTCATTTTACTCTTTCTTGTTAATGTACTTTAGAAAAATGAATGAAACAGAATCAACTTGTATATAGTTCTTTCATTCAAATAAATAAGTGAAATTCAACCCATACTATCACAGAAACACTTTGAAAGAAAGAAAAAGCATAATTAAACAAGTTAACATATATTGGAATACTGACTGTTAACGTGCAAAATTCATTATTCTATGTGTTAATTATATAAATCAAACATTTTTATTTTCTTTATAAAATTTACACAAAGGGAAATAGTAAAATAATTGATATGCACTGAGTCTGACCTGCAGACTCTGGCCAAGCAACAAATGAAAGGAGTTCACAGACACAGGTGTTTTGCCTGTGAGAGTGCTGCTAGAGGACCCCATGGCTTACAGACCCCAAAGAGGGAGTCCAGCTGTGCAGCCCCCATATGCCAGGGACACTTGTATTTATTTAAAACAAAATTAGTGGTAAAGGTCTCAAGCAAACAACATTTGTGGGTAATGAACACTGCTGATCCCCTGAGTAGAGAACAGTTATGGGCACAGATGATCAAAGGTTGGTTTCCAGGTAAATAGGTAAACAAGCTATTGAGATAAACTCCTCTATATTCCCTAGTTATCTGCTCTTTTCTATTAGCCCAAGGTAAGAGGATTAGGCTGCTTTCAGCCATAATCTTTTCCCAAAGCTTTTGCAAAGCCTTCCTGCCTTCAAAGAAGGTTTGTGTTTTTCCTATAATTTTTCTCACCACCCTGACCAACCACCTACATCTCCCCCTTTTCTGTTCTTTGCATCAGATTTTGCTGATTAAGGAGTACAGATGTGTGCAGCAACAGGTTTGTCAGGCGCAGCGGTTATAACTTGTATTCCAGCTTTGGATCCTATAATTAGTAAATAACATAAGACAAACATGAGTATAATCAGTAATATTATTTTTCAACCAAGGAGTGACCCCCAGGAGTGGGGATAAATCCAGGAGATGACATTTGTACTTTTTCAGGTGCTATGATTGAACCTCTTAACTATGTATTCTTTATAACATAGGCGTATATACTTAAAAGTAGTGGTTGCCAGTAATATGTCATCCATAAAATGAATAATCGTGAAATTAGGAAATTCCTTTCTACTGGGGACTGAAGCATGATTTACATGATACTGACACATGATAGGGCTGTTCAGCATTCCTTGAGGAAGCACTTTCCGATGAAATTGGCCAGCCAGCCTTTCATTATTCATAGCTGGTATTGGAAACGCAAGCTTTTCCTTTGTCCTGTTTTGCAAAGGTAATAGTATAAAAGCAGTTTTAAAAGTCAGTAATGACTATAGGCCAATCTTGAGGAACTGCTCTTGGAGAAGGGAGCCCTTGTGTAAGAAGCCCCATAGGTTGTAGATTAGCATTAATAGTCCCTTACTCATGCAAACGTCTCCATTTGCCAGACTTTTTGGGAATGATGAAAATGGGCAAATTCCAAGGGCTCTTTGATGGTTCTATGTGGTCTGCTTTTAATTGTTCTTGAACTAATTCATGGGCTCGCTGTAACTTCTCTCACTTTAAAGGCTACTGCTGTACCCAAACAAGATTTTGAGAGAGCCACATCAGGGGTAGGGAGAAAGAACAGTGTGCTTATTAGAAAATGGTTTGCTGTTCACATAATTCACCAAGTTCTGCCCTCCAGAGGAGGTATTGACTGGTGTTTAAAGTTGTTTTACCTAGCAATGACCAGTCTCATGGTGTTATGTGGAAGTGGTCTGCTATGGCCTCAGTTAATACTTTTGTAAATGAGTTAGTGGCTTTGTTATCTCTAACGCTTTCTCTTATCTCTTTATAAGCATACACCTGATTGCCTTGTTGATCTTGCATCACAGCACAGGCCAACAGTTTCCCTTCTAATGCCACTTGCCTAAGACAAGGTCCCATAGCTATAGTATAGTGTCTCCCTTTTTTCCAATTTATTAGGGGATGGGGCTCAGGCAAAATCTCCATTTCCTCTTTGGTATTTTTACCTGGTAATTGCTGGGCTGAGGGAGAAGGAGGAGGCAGTAAGGTCAGTGATGTTTCCTTTTCCTTTCCCTTTTTAGGCTCATCTGTGTAGAAAGGGGCCAGAGCAGCTCTAAGACCCATAATGTGAGTGATGTTACTGGGACTCATTGTCCTCGTGCATGATGCTGTTTAAGATTTCTCCCCACTTGTTCCCAGAGCTCTAGGTCCAGTGTGCCTTATACTGAGAACCATGGGTTATGGGAAGCAACCATCTGCATTAGGCCCCTTCATTGAGCCTGTGAAACAGGCTCCACTGTCTTTAGGCAATTGTTTCAGTACTTTTGATACTGTTTCTGTTGTGCTGAAACTGTTGTCCCATGAGGAAACCCCAGCCTGAACAATTCGCTCAAACTTGGAGATTCTGAGAGGGCACCAAAGACACTGACTTACTGACTGCGCAGTCTCTTCGCCTTTGTTTTCGAGGGTTCTGTCGTGATCCATCCCAGCATTTCTCATGCAGGGGCACCAACTGCTGAACCATTGCAGTGATCCTCACACAGAGGCACCAGTTGCCAAGTGTGACCCACAGAGTCCAGCTTCAAAGGAGCCCGCAGACACAAGTCTTTTGACTGTGAGAGGATGGCTAGGGGACCACATAGCTTGCAGACACCAACAAGGAAGTCTAGCCATGCAGTGACCATATGCCAGGGACATTTGTGTTTATTTTAGAACTGATTTAATGGCAATGGTCTTTAGCAAACACCATTCGTGGGTAATTAACATTGCTGATCCACCAGTAGAGAACGGTCATGCGTGTGGATGATCAAAGGTTGGTTTCCAGGGGAAATAGGTAAACAAGCTATCTAGATAAACTCCTCTACATTCCATTGTTATCTGCTTTTTGCTATTAGTTGAAGGTAAGAGGATTAGGCTGCCTTCAGCCACAACCTGTTCCCAAAGCTTTTGCAAAACCTTCCTGCCTTCCAAGAAGGTTTGTGTCTTTCCTATAATTTTTCCCACCACTGTGACCCATCTCCTACAGATATGATATTTTAAGATGATAAAATGATCAAATTTAATTGTCTTGGATATGCTGGATGACACAGAAATAAAAAGCACCACTATTCTATAGTTACAATTATGCTTTTCTGTACTAAGACATATCATACCCCTTAATGATATAATTTCTGTAGCAAAACCCTCTCTAGACTGCTTCCAAGTCATATTTACAGACCAACAACTAATGACCGCTTATCCCATTTCTGTGTATATAGGTATGTATGCAGGTAGGTAGGTTAGTAGGTAGTACTTTATACACACAAATATACATATAAACTTTATATATTTATATATTTTTATCTATATTTATAAAATATGTAAATACATATGTGTGTGTATGTGTGTGTGTGTGTGTGTGTATATATATATATATATATATATGTTCTATTTATAATTATCATGGTCTAGATTAGAAAGAGTTCTGTTGTCAGAGCAACCATGAATCTCCATGAACCATGAATGGAGAATGTAGCTCGCAGCTTTGACCAAGACTTTCCTGGGGCATCTTTTAATTTTTTTTAGACAGAGTCTTGCTCTGTCACCCAGGCTGGGGTGCAGTGGCATGGTCTCAGCTTACTGCAACCTCCATCTCCCAGGTTCAAGTATTTCTCCTGCCTCAGTCTCCCAAGTAGCTGAAATTACAGTAGTGCACCACCATGCCCAGCTAATTTTTGTATTTTTTAGTAAAGATGGGTTTCACCATGGTGGTAGGCTGGTCCTGAATTCCCAATCTCAGGTGATCTCCTTGCTGTGGACTTCCAAGGTGCTGGGATTATAGGCGTGTGCCGCTGTGGTTTGTTTTTTCTGAGTGCGTGGTTCCCTATATACTCCGTGCAACTCAGTTTTATTTTTTCTATATTGTCTGGGGTTTTTCTGTCATCAGTATTGGCTACATTTACCTACTTACCACTTTGATACCTTTCTCTTCTTCTGCCTACTGCTAGATTCCCTTTGGGTATTAACACATTTAGTCAGCAAGTACTAATGGATAAATTATTCCATGGAATATACCTTATAAAAAGACACATTGAGGCACAACTTCTGCTTTCAAGAGCTATGTGTTGCGGCAGAGATTAATTATAAAAAAAGTAAAATTAAATGTGGAAACCAACAAGCAGCTAATTGAGTAGTAAATCATAGCTAGATATCACTTTGGAACTCCTGATATATTGTTATTTGTCCATCATTCCAATAAGGTCTTCTTATATTGCTTAATATCTTAAAACATGTATAAACCTGCATTTTTTAGTCTTCAAAAAGAACATCACACAAGAGCTATAATCTTTCTATAAGAATTTCTTTCTTGGATCTTTTCTCTTTACAAAATCTGTGCTTATTTTAGAAAATAAAAACAAATATATTTTAAGATGATTAACATTGCTATTTTCGAACAACATTTAAAATATGTAACACTAGGCAGCAATCACACAACTAAGTTTATTGTCTCTGGAAATATTATTATTATTATTTGCTATTCTTTCTTAACTCAGTTTAAATCTCCAATAAACTCAAATTTTTACTTCTTATTTATCATTAAAATCTGTACCTAAATCGAGCATGGTGGTTTATGTGTATAATTGCAGCAATTTGGGAAACTAAGGCAGGAGGATCACTCGACATCAGGAATCCGAGAGTATCATGGATAACAAAGAAAGAACTTGTGGCTACAAGAAAAAAGGAAAGAACATTAGCCAGATGTGGTGACATGCATCTGCAGTCCAGCCACTCAGAGGCTGAGGTAGGGGCATCACTTGAGCCCAGGAGTTCCAGGCTGCAGTGAACTAAAATCATGCTACTGCATCTCAGCTTGGGCAGCACAGTGAGACCACATCTCAAAAAATTAATTAATGAATTAACTAAAATCTGTACCTAATATGTCACACTTTTCAACAATGACCTCTTTTCAGGAAGTGTTGCTTGAATACATGTATACACACAGTGTCAAACTATATTCTCTAATTAAATCACCTAGTAAGTAAACTTGTTTCTATCATCATTAATATTTGAAAAGGTCACATAACAGTGATATTAATACTAATTTGGTAACATCAATTTATCATTCCCAAGAAAGATTATATAAGACATTAGTATCAACGATGCTGTAAGGTCTTATTCACATCTCCTATATATTAAAGAAAACATATCAGAAAAATACAGGTTGAGTCATGCAAAGACCTTTCTAAAATTGGTGCTAGTATTACAAAATTAGCTATTCACATTAATTTAATGCAACCGTCAACAACTAAATTTTAAATAAGAGATTTCATATGCTTTCCACAGTTTTCTGTTAATTTTTAAATATCTTCATATGTATGTGATTTTATTAATCTCATTGTTAATAAAATAAGGCTGGCACAGAGACCTCGCATGAATTTAGGCTGACATTTTAATAATGTTTGTTATGATATCTTACTAAATGATTTAGGCAGAGATAAAACTTATTATATTTATCAAATATCTATTTCTATGTGGATTGTATGTTTTTCTATTATTCATTGAGTGCTTATTACTGCCTGTGAGATGGGCGTTATCATCATCACTCTATAGGCTGAATAAGAAAAAAAAAGCTTTTTTTTCTTGCCCCTGTTAATCCAGATGTAGGAGAGATGACATTCAAACCTAAATTTCTTCTAGGCACATCAGCACCAGCGAAAGTGGTGGCTGATATTAGAAACTTAAAAACGGTGTAGTATTTTCAGGGCTAATGATTAACTATGTTCAGAAAACATGATAAGATATTTTAGCTAGAAAGCTTGTAATGTGCTAAAGAACTCAGGACTGATCTTATTAAAAAAAAATCTCTGTGATTAGTTCAAAATGATAAAAAGCATGTCCATCTTGGAGATTACATGAACTATTCAGAAGTATAAAATAAAATGAATGTGTCTTGTTATTCAAGTATACATACATAAGTTGCATATATGTAAACATGCGTATACACACAGATAAACACACACAAATGGCCAGCAAGTATATGAAAGGTACTATACATCACTAACCGTCAGAAAAATGCCAATTGAAACCACAGGGAGAAACTTCCTCACATCTTTTAGAATGGTTATTAAAACAACAACAATGAAAGACAAGTGTGAGCAAGGATGTAGAGAAAGAGGAACCTTTGTACATTATTGGTAGAAATAGAAATTTGTACAGCCAATATAAAAAATACTATCAAGATTCCTCAAAAAATTAAAAAGAGAATTACTCTCTGATCCTGCAATCTTAGTTCTGGGTATTTATCCAAAGAAATTGAAATCAAGATCTCAAAGCATATCTGCACTTATGTTCATTGTAACATTAGTAATATTATTCACAATAATTAAGATATAGAAACAGCCCAATGTACATCCACAGGTGAATAAAGAAAATGTAACATCCATACACAATGGAATACTATACAGTCTTCCATAAAAAGAAGACAACCCTGCCATTTGTGACAACATGAGGGAGGTAGAAGATACTACGCTAAGCAAAATAAGCCAGATATAGAAAGACATGTGGGATCTAAAACTGTCGAATTTATAGAAGTAGGGAGTAGAATAGTGGTTACCAACAGATGGCAGAAAGCATTTACGGAGAGATGTTGGTCAAAGGATACAAAGTTTCAGTTATAAAAGATGGATAAGGTCTGAAGATCTACAGCATGGCGACTCTAGGTAACAATGCTGTAATGCGTACTTGAAATTTTCTAGGAGGGTAGACCCTATGTGTTGTCAGCACACAAACACACACAAATGTTGACCTTGTAAGGTGATAGGTTTTGTTAATTAGCTTGATTGTAGTGATTATTTCAATGTGTCTGTGTTGGTGGGGTGTTGGATACCTTAATATACACAATAAAAATACATTTTATAATAGAACTCAAAACATACTGCCAAAAAAATGAACAAGAAAGCAAAATGAATGATCACCAAGGATCAATAATCAACAAGATGAAACTTTACATGTGTTAAATATAAAATACCCTTTTTAGTTAAAAACCATGTACAACATGAGATATGAGAGATTAAGTTAGATTAACTTAATAGTAGCTCATAACAAGATCATCTTATGTTCACAGATGAGAATATCACAATTGCTAGAACAGTGATGGCCTGATTTAGACCAAAATCGATATAAGCAGAAATTCAAGAATTGGGTAGACACTGTGTTCTCCAGTAGCCGGCAACACTCAAAAACTTGTCTTAAGTTCCAGGAAGTAAATTTTGAGCAGGGTACTGACAAATAACAGTTCATACAGACAAGTGTGGCTACCATGTGCAAAGGTAAGCTAATCTCATAAAATGGGGACTGCTTGAAGGAACTTGTTTTAGTTTGGAGAAAATGAAAAAAATCAAAGGACCATGAAAGTTTTTCAAATACATGAAAGTCAAGCATGGGTTTAAGAAAGTGTCTGTGATTGTGATAAATGGGTACAAATAAAAGGGGGGTGGGTTATGGTTTAATTTATTGAACATAATTCTACCAATTAATACATTTTCCACAAAACATTAAGCTGGTTTCCTCCTTTATAAGTAAAAGTAAGGATGTTTTCTCATTTGCTTTACAAGGACTCATAATTGTTAGATCTTTGTGACTAGCAGAATTTTGCACATGTTTAATAACAGGCGATATTTATTGTTACTTACTCTTGGAAGAAGTGTAAGGATTTCAGTTGTTCTGAATGGGACCATTGTCCCATTCACGTATAAGACCATGAATTTGATAGGTACTTATTCACTAACGGGAAAAATTTCACAAAATATTTGGAAGCAAGTTAATTTAATACATTATACTTCATGTACTTCCCATTTAGCACCAAGCAATATAAGGGGGGTTGAAAAATATATTTAAAAATGTTATTTTCCAAATTGGATTACATAACTCATATCTTCCATAATCTTGTTTTAGTGAAAAATTTAAGATTTAAATAGTGTGATGGTCTAGGCCCAAGGAGTACATGTTATTTTTCTTACAGACTCAATACAACAGGACTTTATGATTTTATTGTAAATTTCTACGTAGAAGAGTATATGACCTGTGATATTTATGTATAGGTGTGTGTATTTGTAATGTACATTCTTCAGTCATAAAATTGTCCTGGGTAACTAGTTTATAATAACAAACTATCAGCCTCAGGAAATGTTACATCTAGCTATTATTTTCCTATAGTGCAATGTCACTGTTATTTGCAAATAGTTTCCAAATGGAAAAAGCTTGTCTTTTGAATTAATTTGACATTGACAAAGTAGTATAGCTTAGGATGAGAAAGTGCTCTTTACTCTGCACCTTTCTGAATGGTCCTAGAAAATGAAGTGGTCATACTGGTCAGAAAATTGAATACAATGGGGAGAGCTCAGAGAGCTGTCACTTCCAACTCTAAGTGCTACTTAATTATTAATTTATATAGGAAAACATAACTGTGTATGGGAAAGTTCTTTGTTTTATGTTTGCAGTCATTTTGCCTAACATGAGAAACAAGTACACACACACACACACACACACACACACACACACACACAGCTGTGGAAATTTTAAAGAAAATTCCTAACAATTCCTAACATAATGCTTATGTATTTTCCCCTTTTAAAGAGTAAAGCAATAGTCACAAAATTATGGTTAGGTTTATGTATGCCTTTTATCAGTGTAACGGTCTGAATGTGTGTGTCCCCCTAAAACCAAAATTTGTATGTTAAAGTCCTCATTCCCAAGGCGATGGTATTAGGAGGAAAGTGACTAGATCATGTAGAGACATATTAGTGTCCTTTTTAATAAGAGACCTCAGGGAACTCTCTACTGCCTTTCACCATATGAGGACACGGGGCAAAGAGAGCCATCTAGGAGCCAGGAAATGAGCCTTCAAAAGATACTGATTCTGCTGCCACTTTGATCTCATATTTCCCACCCTTCAGATTGTGGGATATGTTTCTGTTGTGTATAAGCTGATCACTGTACGGTGTTTTGCTATAGCAACCCTGAAAAACTAAGACAATTAGGTATGCATTAGACATGTTATATTGATTACCAGAACCCCAAAGAAATTTTCTTTAGTTTTTTCTTCCCACAAGAAATGAAAAGTATTTGGCCCTATATCTTCCATTAATCTAAATAGGCAATGAAGAAAATAATACAACAAATATCCTTATAACATAATAGCAAGACTCTGTTTTGATGTAACAGCCTTCAAATAGAAAGATAAATTAAGAGCAGTCTTCCATCTAATTAGAAATAGGTCTCGGGGGATAGTAGGGCCCTTATAAATTGATTAATAACAGAAGTCATAAGGATGCCGCATTCCTTTTCTAAGATAATGCTATACTGCAAGACTCAACTCTGGTAATTTTTCCTGTAAATTTAAGGCAAATAATTCAAAACAAGTGTATATTGTTGCTAAGACATTATCCATATATCTGTTACAGAACTGTTTCAGTCTCATTAAATGGCATTCATAATTATTCCATGCATGTTATAAACAAACTGTTGGAGTTTACATTTATCCCTGTGGAATATAATTTTATTATTTTATTTTCTCCTTCCTCATGTTTGACAATAGTTTGGGTTGCTGTAGTTTGTTTTTCGTTTGCTTTTTTCTCTTGTATTTATGCTGTCACACAAAGTGTTTGCACCTATCCCAGCTGCATCTGTTCTGTGCCATCTGTGTACCTTCCTGTCATATAGCCTATGTCATGTGCAAGTCATTAATATAAATATTGAACATGATTATCCCCAGGACATATGGTTAGAGACTTCCATCATAGTAGAAAGCAAATCTAAACCTTTAAACTTTGGTTACAGTAGCTTAACGACATATGAATCCACGCAAGAATATTAACACGATATCCAAAGTTCTTTATCTTTTTCTTATACACACAACCACCATCACCACTTCCAAAAAATAGATCGAACAAGCTGTTGTAGTCAAAGGCTTATATTTTCAAGACTATCTCAATTGCAAAATTCAAGAGACTATTTGAAACTCAACATTAATAACCTGTCTTTGTTTTATATGTAAAATCTCTGACCCTGAAGCTGGTAAGTGAGAAGAAAATTCACTGCTGCATGAAGGATGAAGAAAGAATAATCACTAAAAAAATTACTTGGACAAAGAAACCTCTATTATTATCTCAAAATACTATTTACTGTATCTGTATAGCCAGAGAACAGGAAAAAAAGAAAAAGAGGTTGATTACAAAAAATAGCAGAGATTAACTGATCCTGAGCTATGTCATTAAGTGTTTTTTGTCAACATAAGGCATTCTAGCTTTATCATCAGCACTAATAAGACTATATGTTTTAGGTAAAACAAAGAGATTTGCATTGGAGGACTACTATTCTTCCTTCCACATAGAGAGATGTTATATATATATATATATGATATGAAATACATATATATTTAAAAATATTTATAAAATCTTGTGTCATATAAATAATATATAACATATATATTACATAATAGGTATATTACACTGTTTATATATTTTCTCCTAGTAGTCTGTTTTCTGTTTCTATTGATATTTTTTTCTAGTTGAAAAATAGAAACCTGGTAGTAGAAATGATTTCAGATAAAAGAAGCTTAAGGAATGGGCCCTGAGTTATATGAAATTAGATCTCTGATGTAATTTTTTAAAGGCATTGTAATGAGGTTTTCAATGAGAAAGGGGACATTGGTAATCCTCAGAATGTGGTGGCAAATAAGCCATTCAAATCACTGCCTCTGGTTCCCTATAATCAAATGTATACAAAAAGTAAGGGACTGGATAACCAAGTATTTTCTGCTATAATATTGTTTAGTAAAATTAGCATATAATGGAGTTGTTTGACCTCGAGGTATGCTGGAGAACCTAGGCAAAGACAATCAATTAATTGTTTTAATTGTAAGCTCAACATTTGCATAAGAAGCTGGAAAGCTTCTATGACTATAAAAGAATAAGTAACCCAAATCAGAAAATAAAACAATATAATATTTATCTGCTATATCTTTTTTTTTTTTCAGATGGAGTTTCGCTCTTGTTACCCAGGCTGGAGTGCAATGGCGTGATCTCGGCTCACCACAACCTCCGCCTCCTGGGTTCAGGCAATTCTCCTGCCTGAGCCTCCTGAGTAGCTGGGATTACAGTCACGTGCCACCATGCCCAGCTAATTTTTTGTAGTTTTAGTAGAGACGGGTTTCACCATGTTGACCAGGATGGCCTCAATCTCTTGACCTCATGATCCACCCGTCTTGGCCTCCCAAAGTGCTGGGATTACAGGCGTGAGTCACTGCGCCCAGCCCAATATTTATCTCCTATATCTTAAGAGTAAGAATTTTGAAAACCAAGTTTACAGTTTATTAATGTTCTTGGATGACTTGCAAAGGAAACCAAATTCCCAATTTCATGGGGCCTCTTATTTTCGGAGTTAAAATTTTGAAAGAAGTAAGGCACTAAAACTTAGGGCGAGGATATACAGGTAAAACCAGATGAAACTGGAGACATTGAAACCCTAAACTTTGCTGAGTCTCCTCTGCTGTTAAAAGTATCCCTTCTCTTCTATTTGTGGAAGTGAGTTTTCCCTTTTCTGCAGAACCTGTAGGGGCCTACACTGAAGTAGCTGCCTTGCAAGTGATAGCAGCATGAGGCAGTTGAATTCCTAGGCAGGAAGGACTGGGTCCTTGATGAAACCCAACCTTCAAACCAAGTACAGTTTAAAGCCTGAAAACTGAGCTGTCATTTCCCAGTAGAGTCCAGGACTTGAGTGAAAACTTTCTCAATGCCTTTTTAGCCAATCAAATGATGTTTTTTCCAGGACTGACCTGGATCAATCAGCATGCAGTGCCACATTATGAGCCCATAAAAACCCCAGATTCAGCCATGTTTTGGGTCTACTAGCCTATGGGTAGGGGCTACCCACTTGGGGTCCGTCTCCACTGAGAGTTGTTTTATTGCTTAAAAAACTCTTCTTCACCTTGCTCACTCTTTGATTGTCCATGTAACCTCATTCTTCCTGGATGTGGGACAAGAACCTGAGATCCACTGAATGACAGGTGTGAAAGGTGTTGCAATGCTGCAGCCCTCCTGCTCTCGCTACCACCGGCCAGCTGCTCCACATAGTGGGAAGTGGTAGTGGGGCTGGGCCAACCCAGAAGTCATGGGCCAGAGTGGAGCAACAGTACTGAACAAGGTGGGGCATGCTCCCATTGCTTGAAGTGTGTGAACATTGGGAATAAATGAGCTGTACCACAAACAAGCCATAACACTTCCTGGGGGGTCTAGATCTTGGGACTCCCTGAGCCAGAGCTGTGACATGCTGTAACACCCCTCTGGGGCTCTGCAGTTTCTGAGGTCTCCAAGTTTTTTGGGTGCCACTGTGCTCCCTTTATTCACACACCAGTCCCCAAGATGGAAGCCACTGACTGTGTGCCATGGCCAGATCCTGTACTCACTCACTCACCCACCCCTTCCCATTCCATGCTCAGCTCACCCATGGCAGGCATGAGCTCCAGGCCAGTGTGTTGTAAGCCAAATTCCAAAACCCAGACAGGAGTATTTCTGGAAGTGATAATTTCCAGCTGGAGAAGTGGCACAAAAAGGATCCTGTGTCACAAGGAACTGTTTAACCTAATAAAACCTAACCCTTCATTTCTCATTGCTTCTAGAACTATAACCAGACTCAAGTCCTAACAAGTCTCAAAGGATGAGTTACAAAATATGATCTATGAGAAAGTGCAGTGTATCCCAAAAGAACTCCAGAACTTTTGTCAAATCATATTTATAGAAACGTGGGCAGTACATGTGAGAATGGAATGTAAGGTGTGTGAACAGAGTAGAAGAAATATTAAAGTGTATTTGGCTAAATATATCCTCATAGGCCCATGTAGCAGGAACCCTGGATTAAAATTTTAGCTTGAAGGGCTGAAGATTATTCCAATAGATGGCTGAGTTCACGCTGATCCAACAGTTGGCCTGTGCCAAATGCAGTGAAATGACATATTTTTCCTAGCGTATTTATAGACACAACAGCTTAGAGATATTAAAATTCTAGAGTCAATTTATCATTTAAGATCTGCTTACCAACTGTTTCCCGAAGAAGTGGTCATGAAACCTTCCATTTCTCAACGGTAAGAGAAATACACACAGGAAGAGAAATACACACAGGCAGAGAAATACACACAGGAAGAACATACAGGAAGAGAAATACACACAGGCAGAGAAATACACACAGCAAGAACATACAGGAAGAGAAATACACACAGGAAGAGAAATACACACAGGAAGAATATTGCCAGCACCCATGCTTTCTAACATCAAGCTCTGCTCCCTGAATTCAAAGGGAATGATGCAATCCTGAGCTTTCTTCCTCTGCTGAATCTTTACTCTTTAAGTTCTCACTCGCTGTCTTGAAGCTTATGAGACATTTCGATGGATGAAAATTTTTTAATGCTATATATTACACATAGTTGCTCTCATTAGAGGCCTTGTCTGCTACAAAATACTAAAGTCATAAAGAAATACTTTGCTAATTTTAATTTATAAAATCACAGTATTTTCATTCATACCTGATATCCAGTGAAGAAATAAGTCAATTCAGTATTAGATTTCTCACCTGTACCTAAAAAGTTTGTTTTAATCTAGAAATTCATTCTTATTAATTACATACATCATACATTTGATAGCTTGATTTTTGGTTTTTCACCAATTAATTTCACCGTTACTGTCATCTCTCTAGTTTCTGCTATTATTCTAATCAATTAAATAAATACCAGCCCTGAAAATTATTAATATTTTCATTTATATATTTGTGGATATTATATATGTATCAAAATTAAAGAAAATTTTAATTTTGCTCATCTATCAAACAGTTGTTATTTTGCCCAATTTGTTATACCTCTGATTTTTAAGGCAGTAAACCATTTGCTATATGATTTTCCTTCTTTTGTACCATTGACTCATCAGTCCTTCTTCTGACTAATACTTGAAAGCCTATTTCTAGGCTGGACTCCAAAGAAGAGCAATTAAATGACAAGACATTAAGATGTATACAAATGTTAAAAAAAAAAAACCTCCACTTAATGTGCACAGTTAAAAAACTTGTAGATAACTTTAGCTGGATACTATGAGAGTAGAGGGAAGTCACCATGATCGTCTCAAAAAGAAAATAATGAAATATAAGAAGATATTAAGAAGTAGAGTTCACTGTCAAAGTTTAACCATGAAGTATGGACTTGTTGGTCACTATTCCTGCAAACGAATTTCTTTTGATCAAACTTTTGCAGCTGTTCTACATTATTTAACTAAGCAATTTCATTACTTAAGCTCATTCCTACTTAATTCTTGGTATCTTAATCTTTAATTACACCAAATATTCCAAGTACTCATCAGGATGCTGCAAAAATTATCTTTGAAAACAATAAAAATGATTCTGTTTTCTTTGAATCCTTGACATTTTTATTCTATATGATGGGAGAGGCCAAAATGTTCTTTAAATGTGTAAAGAAAAGTGTTGCAGGGCAGTGTGTGTCAATGTAATGAAAAATGGTGACGCAAACTTTGACAAACTGACACAGCCTTTTCCAAGACTTTCAAGTCCTACCCTTACACCAGTTCATCAATTCTCCTGACTCAGGAGTTTGGTGTCAGCCCTTGATTGTGTTTTGTTGTTTCTGCAAATCAACAATTGGGCTCAATTTTAAGCAGTCAAAACAGACCTTTGTCAATGTGTTTGCATCCGGTTTCCTGTGGCACCCTGCCCACTTAGTCATGCAAGTAGGGGAATTGCTGGCAAAGCAGGAAAGACCAAGGCAAGCTCCTGTGACCTAGCAAGAATCATGTCACAAGTCATTACCATAATTTATAAAGATCACCCCAGGCTCACTGGTGCTGTTGCTTCACACAAGTTGGACCGTGCTGGAATGTTTAAGTAAATATTTGCATGCAACCTGAAGCTGTTGAGAATTTCTGCTTCAGCTACAGCCTCCATCTTATGAAATATTCAGTACATGGAATGTCTCCAGTGGTGCAGAGTGGTGGGTTTTCTCTCTGATTTGATTAGCAGTGATGATTCTTTCATGAGCTGTGAATGTCCTTCTAGATTAGCATCATCCAGGTTCTTTGGTTTTGTCACGGAAGAAGAGAACGGTGGGGACTGTGGCTTATAAACATGTTAAAAGCTTGGCTTTAACAGTCTATGAAACATTTCAGAATAGGATTTTAAATATCATTCACATATTTTTAAGTGTAGTTTATCCTAATGGAAAATGTGTTATTATGAATAAGAAACCTACGAGTAAATTAGAAGCATATAGAAATAAATTATTTCTAGTCTTCAGTTTCTATATGCCTCTAATTTACTCGTAAGAAAATTTTGATACTAAAAATTATGGTGCTGTTATCATTCTTTTTAATGAATGGATAATCATAGACGTATTATGCAATTCTAAAAAGATACAATTTTTTTGCATTAAAGTTTGTGGGTTGTAGTAATTTTTTCTTGTAATTTTTAATTTAAGGATTATTACCATAAATAGCACTTTTTTAAAAAAGAATAAACCCATATAATTTGAAATTGCAAATGTTCTGAATAAAACACCTAGAATCAATACAAAATATATTTTATCATCCATAAGAAATCATTACATCTTATATATGAGAAATGTATCTTTGATAGTAAAGAAAATACAGGTATATGTATTACTAATGTGCTAAATAGTTTTATAGTCAGATATATGTTTGCTTTTTATCTTCTCACCAACATGCAAATAAAGAAAATGTTATTTCTTAAGTTAATAGAAGACTCACATTGGGTTTAAAATGCCATAAATCCTCTTATGTTTTGAGCAGTTACATCATTGTAAAATTATTTATTGAACGAATTCCTTGCCATTGAATGACTGTTACCTCTTAACAGAGTAAATAAGTTAATTGTATTTGTCATGTATATAAGAGAAGATTCTGAAGAATTAAAAGCATTTTTACAATAGTTTTTATATTTGTGAATATATAATCACTGCCATTATTTTCTAATTTCAAATGACTCTAAAGATTTCTTTTTTTGATCTGTTATCTAGGGAGTTAGATGTCTAAATCAAATTAGGTTTCTATATCACTTAATTAAATACATCATTCTTTCAAATGTTTTATCATTGTCCATTGTTTCCAAATATTAGCTATAAAAGCCTTGCTCTGTATTTAACAGTGCTAACTTAGCTTGCATTTTATTAACATATCTTCACAGTAGTAAAACTTATTAATCTATTAACATGACTCTATTTCTATACAGATTCAGATTCTCCATATGAGGGCATTTCTAAAACTCTGACTTAACCAATATTAAGTGGGTAATCATTAGAGCAGTGGCTGCTTGGGTCTGATTTTGGAAGCAATGTTAACATGTTTTTGAAACAGAATTTAGTTATTTTAAATAATGATTAAGACACAAAGTTTAGTAACTTTAAAAATCAGGTAATCATATTTGCAGTATTTTCGTTAACTGAACTTTTTTTTCTTTATCAAGAAAATGATTTTTTAGACATATGATTTTCCAAAGTATATTTTAGAAAGTAATGAGGATCATGCTGCCTGCTTGCTTAGGATTGTGAATGCTAAGTTGGAAAAAATGATGGAGAATAAAAGCATAGGTCACAAGCAAAGATGATTTACAGACTATTTAAATTTTCATGTTTTTAAATAAGTATTTGAATTTGATTAGATCATGAAGTATCTGTGTAAATATACTTATTTTTTTCTTGCTGCCATAGCAAATCACCACCAACTCAGCATTTTAAAATAATATGAAATTCTTATCTTACAATTTTAAAGTTAGATGTTGATGGGTCTTATCTGGTTTCTCCACTCCTGGTCACACTGGCTAAAGTCGAGTTATCAGTGATGAGGGCTCTTATCAACAGGGTTTAGGGGAGACTCCGTTTCCATTCCCATTCTGGTTGTTGGAAGGATTCAGTTCCATACAGGTGTAGGTCTAATGTCTCTTTTCTGGCAGGGGATAATTCACAGCTTCTCCAGGCCTCCCGTGAAACCTAACCTGTGACACGATTCATCTTCAAAGCTAGCAGAATGGGTCATGTACTCCTCACACTTTAAATCTCTCTGCAACTTCCCTCTGGTGAGACCCGATTCTAGTCTGAGAAAGTTCTCTGTTCTTAAAGTCTCATGGAATTACACTGCGCCTACCTAGATAATTTAAAAGAAGTTACCTATTTTAAGATATTTAGCCTTAATAACATCTGTAAAGTCCATTTTGCCATGTAACGTAAAAAGCACAGTTCCCAGCAATGGGAGAAAGGAGAATTCTTTCTTCCACAGCAAGAGTGTGTCCAGATTTATATCTTTATGTTTCTAGTATTGTCTTGGAAATAGTGAACAATGAAATCTCCTAATAGCAAGAAAATAAATCACCTCTGATTTGTAGTGTTTGCATATTTCTGTGATGTAAATAATCCCAATATGGCAGATTTCAAGCTTTCAATGTGGATTCTAAAGGTGCACAAAATTCCTCTCATGGGATGGTATGATGTGTCTCTAGTACACCTCTGTGTGTTTATAAAATTCATAAAGCAAAATTTTGAAGTCTAATAGCAGATAGATATTTGTCTAATGGTAGTAAAATAATGATGTTGAAGGTGACGTGTTCTTTACATATATATTTCAAAACACAATAAAGTAAAAAGAGAGTGAATATATCTACACTTGTCTTTCTAATGCTAGTACAAATATATACCCTACCCCAAAATATTTGAAGATAAAATATAAAATATTAATTTCTTGCTAAATATGTAAACTATAGTGATTATAGTGTTTTACTAGTCTTCCAGTTATTAGTAAAATAAAAAATTACATTTATGTTTGTTCAAAAATTTAAATTTCGAACAAACTATTTGCAATGTATTGAAATAAGTACTTACAGTGATTTAAACATGTACATTTTATCAATGGAGAGACAAACTCTTGGCTTGTTTACACAGCTGTTTTTATTTTTTTAATTTTAAAACTCCACATTGATTTATTCTGTGCAAGTGGGATAGCTAGCACACTTACTCGTCCTCAGGATGGTAAAGAACATTCTCAGCTTTCTTCTATAGCAACCATTTATACTTGTATTTCCAGTGTTCTTATTTTCTTAATTTCTTCTCTAATGACCATGTAAAACTATTAACAGCAAGGTGGAATAGATGTATCTGACTACACTTGATTGTAATCCTGAATTTATTGTATCCTCAAATAATTTTAATATGAATGATCTAAAAAAAAGTTTCAAAGAATCTGTTTCTTAGCCCAGTTGATTTGATTTCTAAGAAATGGCTATTTTGTCATTCGAAATAACTGCAACAGGGATATTGTGAAAGACAAAATCAACATCAGTACATGTGGCAAATTTGTCATGCGTATGTGAGAAATTAAGTTTCTTAAATCATTTTTTCTTTAGTATTGTAATTATTGTGGCTAAGTATAATCAGTCAGATTCTCCTAGGGTATGATTTTCTACTGGGGAGACAGAGACTCTGATGATTCGGGATGGCACATTAGCATGCTGGAGTTAATGCAGCATCCCGGTGTGCCTAACTCACTCCCAGGGAGTCATTCTAGCCCTAGGAGAATTGCTCCATTATACCCTAACATGAATTAAGTGACATTTTCAAATTATTTCTTTTATCTTAACTATTTCTGCGACTGCTATTGCAGATATATCTTTAGGAGTGAAAAAACCTATTCTTTCTCATGAAGGCTATTAATTTTGCATTTATTGAAACATTTCTATTAAGTTTTCATTGTCAGATACACAGTTTGCTAATTGTACATCTTCGGTCCCCTACATGTCTTCACTGACTGACTTCTGGTGCTCTGCTTTTTCTCCATCTGCCGTGGCTCCTGTGTTAGCTGCTAAGCACAGGATCATCCAAGGGAACGGCTGGGCAAAGACTGAGCAGTGGCGTACAACAGCTATTAGGGAAACAAACAGACCAGCAAATCCCATAGCAATGCCAAGGAATTTTATCAGAGAAATGTCTGTTTTTCAATTGACTCCAGCCGTTCCCTACAGCATGCACTTAAATGAAATCTAAAATATAAAGTTGCTTTTTAAAGAAAAACTGGTAATTCTTAATACATGTTACCATGAAATACAGTTGCAACCAATTCATGTTTTGGCAGAAAGTATTTAAATACTTGGATATTTTCTAATGGATAGAAACAGTTTAAATGTGACCCAAACATTTGCATACAGACTTTAACCCTTGCAGCACAACCATAAAAGAAATGTGAGCTTTTATTGCTGAAGTAGAAGAGAGTCATAGGAAAAAGGATTTGATGTTTGTAAGGGAAAATATTATAAATAACAGTGACAACATCTAATATTTATAAGCAGTGTTCTATGAGACAGACTCTGAGCTAAATGGTTATCATGGATTGATTAATAAAATCATATTGAAAGCAGTAATAGTGTAGCAGCACAGTAATAGCATAGTGTGACTAACAGCGCTACTCAGGTTGTAGTGCTGTCAGTCATACTATGCGTTAGTCTAAACAAAGTGACCACACTGTTCTGGTGTCCAGAAACAGAGTGGCATATTGTTTATTAAAATAAACAACAACTGAGAGACTGTTTGCTATATTCCTTCATGAGGAGTTGTTTCTGGTTCAAAATGAAGCATTATCTTTAAATCACACATATATTTTCAATAACGTTTAAAGTTATCCTATTATCTAATCATACATTGATATTAGATTTTCTATTTAACTTGTTTCTGGGGTTCTAAATTAATAAAACAGATTATCGTGTAGTTAAAGCAGAAATATTGAAATACAGATAAATACAACTTGCCACTTTGTAATGATGTGAGTGTTAGCAGGAATTGGTCAGGATTGGCACTGAGGTCATTTATTACCAGGTTCCTGATGGCTCCTGATATGCTATTATTCCTAACCTGTAACTCAGTTTACCCAGACACTCCTAAATGTTGCTCTTGGAGTTACATGTGCACATAAATATGTTTTCAAAGGTTCTAAATTAATTCCCAGTTCTTTTCTGCACTTATTGGCAGTGAAACAGACTAGATGGAAATATGCCCTTACAAAATACATGCCATTGCCCAAGTAAGTCTCTGATTCCGAACACTAATGGCACCCCCTCTTCCTCCTGCCAATTACTCTCCTGCTCCAAGCTCGAAGTTCTCTACTCTTAGTTGACTGAAAACTGTAACCACATGTTCATCATGATTCAGTGCCTCACAGCAGACAGTTTCAAAGTCATAGAATATGAATTTCTTCTTTATTCACAAATACACAAATGATACTTTAAAGTGTTTTCACTGTTTGGTGAGATGATATACTAAATTACCACTATTCAAATCCATACTAGTTCTATTTATCATCTATTCATATCTCACAAAATCATTACTTTCAACTGTAAATTTAAGACAGTTGTTATCTGGAGGCCAAGGATAATTTGCAGAATGTGATAAACAGCGTGACAAATAATACTCATTGGAATTTGGTTTCACTGGAGTGTGGTGATTAGCCTTGTTGAGAGGCTATGTTTATCAATTATTATTCCACCGATATTGTGGATAAGGTGAGGAATTTAGCACCTAGCTCAGTGACTAACTTTAGACTGCATGTGAAGGTGACAAACGGTGATAGTAAATATTAAAAGTCAAAAAAGACAAATGGTTTTGGAATCCTCATGTATACTACATCATAGAATGAGGACATTATAGCATCTGAAAACTGATAATATGTAGTTGGTTAAGGTTACTATATTGGGATTTCTGTTTGTGAACAAGAAGAAATGATTTCGATGAGATTTACCCTCCAGCAATAAACAAACAAACTAAATAATCCGGAAATATATGCATGAAACATGATTATATGCTATTGGAAATCAGTCAGAAAAGGCCAGTGATTGATGAGGAATGAAAAACAAACTCACTGGGCACTACCAAAACTCCAGATTGCTGCCTAAAAAAGGTACCTGCACTTTTGCTGGGAGAGAAAGCAGGCAGCCCTTAGGGGCCTTCTGGAAATGAAGAGAAGGAACCAAAAGTCTAAGGAGGACAAGACATCTGGAGTTCACAGAATACCAAAGAGGAGATGATGAATAGAAGACAGATAGGAGACAGACGATGACAGATTATAGATATAGATATGTAGGTAGATAATAGATTGACGATTGATAGAAAAATGATAGCTATTGTCTTGATCTACAGAACATCTCTGACAAGTATGCAGCAGGACATTAATCAATGCCTGTGAAGAAACTATCTGAGGCAGTGAAAGATAATATACAAAAATGATTAAAGGAAATGATAACTGGCACTCATCCAGAGCAACAAATCGCGCCTGTACCCACCTGCCATATTAGAAAACCTCATAACTCACAGGGCATTGCTTAGATAATGAGAAGAGTGTTGCCTCAGTAGTGGGAAGCAGTTAGATTTAGACCAGAGGTGTCCTGTCTTTTGGCTTCCCTGGGACATATTGGAAGAAGAAGAATTGTCTTGGGCCACACGTAAAATAAACTCACAATAACGATAGCTGATGAGCTAAAAACATTTCAGAAAAATGTCGTAACGTTTTAAGAAAGTTTACAAATTGTGTTGGGCTGCATACAAAGCCATCCTGGACTACATGTGACCCATGGGCCGTGGGTTGGACAAACTTGCTTTAGACTAAACACTACCATTATCTCACCTAACAAATCTTAAAAGTAATAACTTCAGCGATTAAACTGTGTCCAGCTAACTGCAACTCAGAACAAGGTTCAAATGTTTTATAATAAAACGAATATGTCCAGTACCCAATTACGTAAAATTCACAATGTCTGGAATAGAGTCCAAGACTATCACATATTCAAAGATGAAAGAAAACTTCACCCATAATGAGAGAGAAAGTCAGTCAATTGAAACTGATCCATAGCAGGCACAAATACTGGAATATACTGCTAAGAAAAATAACACAGTTAATATGACTGCAATCTGTATGTTCAGAAATATGAACAAAATTATAAAAGATGAAAAAGAAACAAAAATTGAAAATCAAGTGATGAAAACTACATGTGAAATAAAAAATATATTGATGGTTTAATAGCAGATTAGACATTGTAGAAGAAAATATAAAGAAACTTAAAGTGGAGAGTTCTATGAATGTTAATTAAGTCTACTTGTTCCAGATCTGAGTTCAAGTCCTGGATATTGATGCTAACATTCTGTCTCATTGATCTATCTAATATTGATGTTAAAGTCTCCCGCTATTATTGTGTAAGGGTCCAAGTCTCTTTGTAAGTCTTATATATCTGGGTATTTCTGTATTGGGTGCATATATGTTTAGGATCTTTAGCTCTTCTTG